>NC_084573.2:4792500-5080000 GCF_033978685.3 Nerophis lumbriciformis
GCTGTTGTAATGGCCGTGACAATATCTGCAGAAAAATACAACACCTACTTATTTCCACAATGAGGGCCTGAGCTTATAAACATGTGAACTGTAATGACTGTGTGTGTGTTCTTGTATTT
Organism: Nerophis lumbriciformis; assembly: GCF_033978685.3. NCBI lineage: Eukaryota > Metazoa > Chordata > Actinopteri > Syngnathiformes > Syngnathidae > Nerophis > Nerophis lumbriciformis. The sequence goes on from NC_084573.2 coordinate 4,792,620, forward strand.
CTACCCTTCTTGAGACATGAAGAAGGAAAAGTATCTTCCATATGAGGAGGTGTGAACAAGTGATGAGATAAATCATGGTCCCAATAACATTGCATCTAATAGAGAAGGTCTCATTTGCACCCCTGCTGGTGACATCCATCAAAATGAGGGTGGTCCCAAAAAGGAGGAATTTTTCAAATTGACTGTGTGTCGCTTTTAAAAGTGCTCCCCCTCTGGTCAACATATGAAATAACAAGTGTGTGCAAGAAATTGAAATGCGCCCCCTTTGGCCAAAATAAAAGAATAAAACAAAAATATGTATATAGAGACATACTGTAACAACGTGAAGTAAATAATGAAGATTAAAAAACAATTACAAACAGTAAATTAAAGCTGCAAGCAGCGTTGGTCGGGCCCGCGTATTTGGCAGGTGCTAGTCCTAAGTGTCCCAATACTTTTGTCCAGTTTTAGTCCCAAGTGTCCCAATACTTTTGGCAAGTAGTAGTCCTAAGTGTCCCAATACTTTTGTCAAGTTGTAGTCCCAAGTGTCCCAATACTTTTGTCCAGTTTTCGGCCTAAGTGTCCCAATACTTTTGTCCAGTTTTCGGCCTAAGTGTCCCAATACTTTTGTCCGGTGGTAGTCATAAGTGTCCCAATACTTTTGTCCAGTTTTAGTCCCAAGTGTCCCAATACTTTTGGCAAGTAGTAGTCCTAAGTGTCCCAATACTTTTGTCAAGTTGTAGTCCCAAGTGTCCCAATACTTTTGTCCGGTGCTAGTCCTAAGTGTCCCAATACTTTTGTCCAGTTTTAGTCCCAAGTGTCCCAATACTTTTGGCAAGTAGTAGTCCTAAGTGTCCCAATACTTTTGTCAAGTTGTAGTCCCAAGTGTCCCAATACTTTTGTCCAGTTTTCGGCCTAAGTGTCCCAATACTTTTGTCCAGTTTTCGGCCTAAGTGTCCCAATACTTTTGTCCAGTTTTCGGCCTAAGTGTCCCAATACTTTTGTCCGGTGGTAGTCATAAGTGTCCCAATACTTTTGTCCAGTTTTAGTCCCAAGTGTCCCAATACTTTTGGCAAGTAGTAGTCCTAAGTGTCCCAATACTTTTGTCAAGTTGTAGTCCCAAGTGTCCCAATACTTTTGTCCGGTGCTAGTCCTAAGTGTCCCAATACTTTTGTCCAGTTTTAGTCCCAAGTGTCCCAATACTTTTGGCAAGTAGTAGTCCTAAGTGTCCCAATACTTTTGTCAAGTTGTAGTCCCAAGTGTCCCAATACTTTTGTCCAGTTTTCGGCCTAAGTGTCCCAATACTTTTGTCCAGTTTTCGGCCTAAGTGTCCCAATACTTTTGTCCGGTGGTAGTCATAAGTGTCCCAATACTTTTGTCTAGTGTACCTACCTTGTCTGCATTGTGTGGGCACGTTGGTGCTTCCTGCTTTTGAGCAGCCATCTTAAAAAAACAGCACCGCAGGAGCATCAGTGCAGCGGGTCTTTGAAGGGTCATAAAATCAAAACCGGAGCAGGTATCACAACTCTTTCACCAACTTTTAATCAGAAGGGTTCAATCTCTCTCCTGTGTTAGTTTGAAGCCGGAACAACAAACGCGCTCAGAGGAGATAATGTTTGAAGAAAGGTGACGGGTTTTTACAAAAATGTTGTGTTGAAGGGGGAATAGCAAACTTCCTGTATATTTTTGCTGGGGGTTGTCAATTTATGAAATGTAGGTCTAAGCGAGACCTACGGAGAGGTTTTCGTTTCATGTCTCTCCGACCTTCCCAGTGGGAGTTACAGGCGGTTTTGTCAGATTTTTCATCCGAGGAGCAGTTTTTTGTGCGTTTTATTAAAAAATTGCTGTAGAGCACAATTTAGATAGATTTGGGGTTAGGTTTTTTCATTAGATCACAGTTTTAGCCAGTCCTGATGTGTGTGTTCAGTTTGGTGAGTTTTGAAGCATGTTAAGGGGGTCAAATTACAGCTCAAAGAGGCAAAAGTGACTGTTTTTAGTACTTTTTTGTCTTGAAGGGGGAATTGCCAACTTCCTGTTGATTTTAGCCCGAGAATGTACCATTATGAAAGTTAGGTCTGAGTCAGACCTACATAGAGGATTTTGTTTCATGTCTTTCCGACCTTCCTAGTGGGAGTTACAGGCAGTCTAGTTTTTTTTTTTCCTAGGGGGCGCTAGAGCGCAATTTTGATTTTTGCAGTTTTTTTTTTAATTAAAAGACAATTTTCGCAGGTCCTGATGTGTGGGTCAAATATGGTGAGTTTTGAAGCATGTTAAGTGGGTCAAATTAGTGCTCAAAGAGGCGGCGGAAGAAGAAAGAAAGAAAGAATAATAATAAAACCTTAGAAATTCAATAGGTCCTTATGTCCCATTGCATAAGGACTCCCTGTGGGAGTCCTTTTGCAATGGGCCATTGCGGGCCCTAAAAATACGTATATAGAGACATACTGTAACAACGTGAAGTAAATAATGAAGATTAAAAAACAATTACAAACAGTAAATTAAAGCTGCAAGCAGCGATGGACGGGACCGACTTTGAGGGCTCATAAAATCCAAACCGGAGCAGTAATTAAAACTCTTTCATCAACTTTTAATCAGAAGGGTTCAATCTCTCTCCTGTGCTAATTTGAAGCCGACACGACAAACGCGCACAGAGGAGACAATGTTTGAAAAAAGGTGACTTTTGTTTTGAAGGGGGAATTGCAAACTTCCTGTTGATTTTTGCTGGGGGTTGTCAGTGTATGAAATATAGGTCTAAGTGAGACCTACATAGAGGTTTTTGTTTCATGTTTCTACGACATTCCTACTGGGAGTTACAGGCAGTTGTGTCTGTGTTTTCTTCCTAGGGGGCGCTAGAGCGCAATTTTGAGTTTTGGGGTTTAGTTTTTTGATTAGATCGCAATTTTCGGCAGTCCTGATGTGTGTGTCCAATGTGGTGAGTTTTGAAGCATGTTAAGGGTGTCAAATTACAGCTCAAAGAGGCGGCGGTATAATAATAAAACGCTAGAAATACAATAGGGTCCTCTGTCCCAAAGGGACTCGGTCCCTAATTAACTAAACGCAGTCCTTTTCTCACAATGTGTCGACTTTTTTCTTATAAAATTGGCAACAATTTCTCATATTCTTTCTGTTTCTGTAATATCGCAATATTTTCTCATAAAATTATAACTTTTTTTAAGTAAAATTATGACTTTTTAATGCAAAATGGTGACATTTGTCATATAAAATTATGACTTTTATCACAATATTGCCAATGTTTTTGCTGTTCTTGTAAAACAGTGACATTTTTGGGGTAAAACGATGACTTTTGTCATCATTTTGCCGAGTAAAATTCCGATTATTATCATGTTTGGGCATCCATACAATAAATAGAGGATTCTGGTGTAGGACCTTAGATGTTTGGGCATTCACACAATAAATAGTTTTTTAGTGTAGAACCTTAGATGTTTGGGCATTCACACAATAGACAGATCGTTATTTGGTGTAGGATTTTAGATGTTTGGACATTCACACAATAGTTTTTTAGAGTCCATCCATCTTCTTCCGCTTATCCGAGGTCGGGTCGCGGGGGCAGCAGCCTAAGCAGGGAAGCCCAGACTTCCCTCTCCCCAGCCACTTCGTCCAGCTCTTCCTGTGGGACCCCGAGGCGTTCCCAGGCCAGCCGGGAGACATAGTCTTCCCAACGTGTCCTGGGTCTTCCCCGCGGCCTCCTACCGGTCGGACGTGCCCTAAACACCTCCCTAGGGAGGCGTTCGGGTGGCATCCTGACCAGATGCCCGAACCACCTCATCTGGCTCCTCTCGATGTGGAGGAGCAGCGGCTTTACTTTGAGCTCCCCCCGGATGGCAGAGCTTCTCACCCTATCTCTAAGGGAGAGACCCGCCACCCGGCGGAGGAAACTCATTTCGGCCGCTTGTACCCGTGATCTTGTCCTTTCGGTCATAACCCAAAGCTCATGACCATAGGTGAGGATGGGAACGTAGATCGACCGGTAAATTGAGAGCTTTGCCTTCCGGCTCAGCTCCTTCTTCACCACAACGGATCGATACAGCGTCCGCATTACTGAAGACGCCGCACCGATCCGCCTGTCGATCTCACGATCCACTCTTCCCTCACTCGTGAACAAGACTCCGAGGTACTTGAACTCCTCCACTTGGCGCAAGATCTCCTCCCCAACCCGGAGATGGCACTCCACCCTTTTCCGGGCGAGAACCATGGACTCGGACTTGGAGGTGCTGATTCTCATCCCAGTCGCTTCACACTCGGCTGCGAACCGATCCAGTGAGAGCTGAAGATCCTGGCCAGATGAAGCCATCAGGACCACATCATCTGCAAAAAGCAGAGACCTAATCCTGCAGCCACCAAACCGGATCCCCTCAAACGCCTTGACTGCGCCTAGAAATTCTGTCCATAAAAGTTATGAACAGAATGGGTGACAAAGGGCAGCCTTGGCGGAGTCCAACCCTCACTGGAAACGTGTCCGACTTACTACCGGCAATGCGGACCAAGCTCTGGCACTGATCATACAGGGAGCGGACTGCCACAATCAGACAGTCCGATACCCCATACTCTCTGAGCACTCCCCACAGGACTTCCCGAGGGACACGGTCGAATGCCTTCTCCAAGTCCACAAGTTTTTTAGAGTAGAATCTTAAATGTTTGGGCATCCACCACTCACACAATAAATAGATGATTTTGGTGTATAGTCTTAGATGTTTGGGCATTCACACAATAAATAGTTTTTTAGTGTAAAATCTTAGATGTTTGGGCATTCACTCAATAAATAGATAATTTTTGGTGTAAAATCCTCGATGTTTGGGCATTCACACAATATATACTTTTTGGTGTAGAATCTTAGATGTTTGGGCATTCACTCAATAAAAAGATAATTTTTGGTGTAAAATCCTCGATGTTCGGGCATTCACCCAATAAATAGATGATTTTGGTGTAGAATCTTAGATGTCTGGGCATTCACACATTAAATAGATGATTTTGGTGTATTGCCAACATTTTTAAGTTTTCTTATAAAATTGTGAAATTCCAACTTTTATCATGATATTGCACAAATGTTCATTTTTTGGGGGAACATTTTGACTTGCGTTGAGTAAAATGATCACTTTTATTATAATACTGCCAACATTCTAAGTTTTTCTTGTGAAATTGTGACCTTTTCCTTGTGAAATTCCAACAAATTTTTCACAACAAGCTTTTTTACATTTGCATAGTATGTATATATTATTAATGTTGTAAATACACTTCTTTATATATCTAGAAAGGCTGGTCCTAAAGAGGTAGGCTTTTTTCTCAGGTCTCAAGAAGGTAAGAAATATAAGATTGTGTGTGTGTGTGTGTGTGTGTGTGTGTGTGTACACTCACTCCTCAGCCATGCGCGTGTCCTGCAGAATGTGTACATAAATGAAGAGCGCCTGCTCATGTTTTCCCATCCGACCCAGGAGCAGGGCACGCTCCTCCAGCAGACCTGGCAGGGACGAGACCAAATCAAGCTCCTCAGGACTTTGACAGTCAACGGACGACTATCCCCAAAAGTCTCGGCACACACAAATTGATCGTTCACCATCTCGTATCGACTATTGCGATTCTCTTTTCAACAAAGTCAACGCTAAAGAGACTTCCGACGGTAGAAAATGCAGCTGCCAGACTTTAGATCAGACCTGGGCAATTTAAAGGCCTACTGAAAGCCACTACTACCGACCACGCAGTCTGATAGTTTATACATCAATGATGAAATCTTAACATTGCAACACATGCCAATACGGCCGGGTTAGCTTACTAAAGTGCAATTTTAAATTTTGCGCGAAATATCCTGCTGAAAACGTCTCGGTATGATGACGTCAGCGCGTGACGTCACGGATTGTAGAGGACATTTTGGGACAGCATGGTGGCCAGCTATTAAGTCGTCTGTTTTCATCGCAAAATTCCACAGTATTCTGGACATCTGTGTTGGTGAATCTTTTGCAATTTGTTCAATGAACAATGGAGACGGCAAAGAAGAAAGCTGCAGGTGGGAAGCGGCGTATTGCGGCAGGTGTTGTGCCGGATAACGCACCCCCGCCGTAGAATGCACCCCTTGACTGTTGTGCCGGATAACACAGCCGGTGTTTCGTTGTTTACATTCCCGGAAGATGACAGTCAAGCTTTACCTTTGGCCTGTGGAGAACTGGGACAACAGAGACTCTTACCAGGAGGACTTTGAGTTGGATACGCAGACGCGGTACCGTGAGTACGCATGCAAGCTGCGGCTTCCAAACATTTGATCGCTTGCCCATACATTGGGGAAATATATGTGCTGTATGAACTTTGGGGAGGTGAACGGTACTTTGGGCTGTGGGATTGAGTGTGTTGTGCAGGTGTTTGAGTTGTATTGGCGGGTTATATGGACGGGAGGGGGGAGGTGTTTGTTATGCGGGATTCATTTGTGGCATATTAAATATAAGCCTGGTTGTGTTGTGGCTAATAGAGTATATATATGTCTTGTGTTTATTTACTGTTTTAGTCATTCCCAGCTGAATATCAGGTCCCACCCGCCTCTCACAGCATCTTCCCTATCTACACTTGTGATTTAGGGCTATATAAATAAAGATTGATTGATTGATTGAGATTGATTGAATCGCTCCCACTGCCCTCTAGTCCTTCACTCTCACTTTCCTCATCCACAAATCTTTCATCCTCGCTCAAATTAATGGGGAAATCGTCGCTTTCTCGGTCCGAATCGCTCTCGCTGCTGGTGGCCATGATTGTAAACAATGTGCAGATGTGAGGAGCTCCACAACCTGTGACGTCACGCTACTCGTCTGCTACTTCCGGTACAGGCAAGGCTTTTTTATCAGCGACCAAAAGTTGCCAACTTTATCGTCGATGTTCTCTACTAAATCCTTTCAGCAAAAATATGGCAATATCGCAAAATGATCAAGTATGACACATAGAATGGACCTGCTATCCCCGTTTAAATAAGAAAATCGCATTTCAGTAGGCCTTACCCGGGGGGGTCACATGCGGCCCGTTAAGCTTTTCAATCTGGCCCACCGGACATTCCCAAAAATATTTTTTAGATCTTTAGTATGGAAAGTGTAGCCGCCATTATGATGTGCAGTGATGTTTTCAAATGACCGTAAGTTTTGAACTATACAAAGTATTTCAATGGCTGGAATCTGCGCTTTTGCATGATATACTAGTTACTATGGTCATCTAATTAGTTACTATGGTCATGTAATTAGTTACTATGGTCATCTACGTCACAGCAGCTCAGAAGAGGCACCAAGCAGTGTGGGCGGGGAGCGTTTCCACAGAGTGTTTCCAGAGCGACCAGCCTGAAATGCGGGTGTCAGGGACAGGGGTCAGGGTTTTTGTTTTACCCTTCGCTTTCATATTTCAATGTGTTTGCTGCATTTTTTTTTGCGTTTTGCTGGATTGTAAAATATGTCGATGGAGAGAGAGGGGTGGCGTTCATATGTTGTCAATATTCAGTGTTTTATCGTTCATAGTAGAGATGTCCGATAAATGCTTTAAAATGTAATATCGGAAATTATCGGTATCGGTTTCAAAAAGTAAAATTTATGACTAAAACGCCGCTGTACGGAGTGGTACACGGACGTAGGGAGAAGTACAGAGCGCCAATAAACCTTAAAGGCACATAATATCTACGGCTTTTCACACACACAAGTGAATGCATACTTGGTCAACAGCCATACAGGTCACACTGAGGGTGGCCGCATAAACAACTTTAACACTGTTACAAATATGCGCCACACTGTGAACCCACACCAAACAAGAATGACAAACACATTTCGGGAGAACATCCGCACCGTAACACAACATGAACACAACAGAACAAATACCCAGAACCCCTTGCAGCACTAACTCTTCCGGGACGCTACAATATACACCCCCCCATTTTTTTTGTTGTTGCAAATAATCATTAACTTTAGAATTTGATGCCAGCAACACGTGACAAAGAAGTTGGGAAAGGTGGCAATAAATACTGATAAAGTTGAGGAATGCTCATCAAACACTTATTTGGAACATCCCACAGGTGTGCAGGCTAATTGGGAACAGGTGGGTGCCATGATTGGGTATAAAAGTAGATTCCATGAAATGGATGGGGCGAAGGTCACCACTTTGTCAACAAATGCGTGAGCAAATTGTTGAACAGTTTAAGAAAAACCTTTCTCAAGCAGCTATTGCAAGGAATTTAGGGATTTCACCATCTACGCTCCGTAATATCATCAAAGGGTTCAGAGAATCTGGAGAAATCACTGCACGTAAGCAGCTAAGCCCGTGACCTTCGATCCCTCAGGCTGTACAGCATCAACAAGCGACATCAGTGTGTAAAGGATATCACCACATGGGCTCTGGAACACTTCAGAAACCCACTGTCAGTAACTACAGTCGGTTGCTACATCTGTAAGTGCAAGTTAAAACTCTCCTATGCAAGGCGAAAACCGTTTATCAACAACACCCAGAAACGCCGTCGGCTGCGCTGGGCCTGAGCTCATCTAAGATAGACTGATACAAAGTGGAAAAGTGTTCTGTGGTCTGACGAGTCCACATTTCGAATTGTTTTTGGAAACTGTGGACGTCGTGTCCTCCGGACCAAAGAGGAAAAGAACCATCCGGATTGTTATAGGTGCAAAGTGTAAAGGGCAGCATGTGTGATGGTATGGGGGTGTATTAGTGCCCAAGACATGGGTAACTTACACATCTGTGAAGGCACCATTAATGTTGAAAGGTACATACAGGTTTTGGAGCAACATATGTTGCCATCCAAGCAACGTTACCATGGACGCCCCTGCTTATTTCAGCAAGACAATGCCAAGCCACGTGTTACATCAACGTGGCTTCATAGTAAAAGAGTGCGGGTACTAGACTGGCCTGCCTGTGTGGCGCATCATGAAGCCTAAAATAGCACAACGGAGACCCCCGGACTGTTGAACAACTTAAGCTGTACATCAAGCAAGAATGGGAAAGAATTCCACCTGAGAAGCTTCAAAAATGTGTCTCCTCAGTTCCCAAACCTTTACTGGGTCTTGTTAAAAGGAAAGGCCATGTAACACAGTGGTGAACATGCCCTTTCCCAACTACTTTGGCACGTGTTGCAGCCATGAAATTCTAAGTTAATTATTATTTGCAAAAGAAAAATAAAGTTTATGAGTTAGAACATCAAATATGTTGTCTTTGTAGTGCATTCAACTGAATATGGGTTGAAAAGGATTTGCAAATCATTGTATTCCGTTTATATTTACATCTAACACAGTTTCCCAACTCATATGGAAACGGGGTTTGTACAATGACGTTGTGGTATGTTTTGTACTTTCTTTAGTGGGATAGTAAAAGTTGCCGACTCCTGGTCCTGTTCATAGCTTACCGTCAAAGGGAAAGTCACTGATGAGCCGCGCCGGTTCATAACTGCTGGAAATATCCAAAAAGGACAGAAGCTTGTTCCTGAACTCTCCCAGTTCACCTTTCTCCGTCCCCGCGGCAACAGCATTAACTCCTGACACCAAAAAAAGAAAAGAAAAACACATATCAGCTGCTTGTAACCCTCGTATATCATTGTTCAGTTTTTTTGACCACCATGGTTGCCTTTTTCTGGACCACAGACCTTCTGGCAGAGAGTTGAGGTACTGCTTCATCAGGCTTTGGACCCTCTCCAGGTAGAGCTGGATGAGCGTGTTGTGAAACTCCGGGCCCTTGTCGTCCCACACGTAGATGATGTGTTCCAAGTATGGGATGGCCAGCTCTTTGAAGCCCTCCTTCAGGAAGTTGAGCACCTTGTCTCTGGGTAATGTCTCCACCTCGGTCAGGTCCTCTGTGAAGATCTGGGGAAAGAGCGCGTTGGGGAAAATTCAGGCGTGTGATTGGAACTTGATGAAAAAGAGTGAAAATAAGCCAGGCCCATGGGCACAATGTTTATTCTATCAGCTAACTTCCTTTCATCTGAATAGCCAATTGTGATTTACAGCATGAGACTTTAAACTGTTTTTAACTTTTTAACTGCTTTTTATCAAACAAATTGTTCTTAGGATCATTTCTATTTGCTTTTTCAATGTGTATTTTACATGTTATTTTTTAGTCCGTCCTTTGCCTCTATTTCTTTGTGGTGTACAGCTCTTTGTTCTTCGACTGTGGTTGTCTTTGAAGGGCTTTATGAATAAAGTTATTAGAGATGTCCGATAATATCGGCCGATAAATGCGTTAAAATGTAATATCGGAAATTATCGGTATCGGTTTCAAAAAGTAAAATTTACGACTTTTTAAAACGCCGCTGTACGGAGTGGTACACGGACGTAGGGAGAAGTACAGAGCAGTTGCGTCTCCCAGTCATACTTGCCAACCCTCCCGATTTTCAGTGCCCCGCCCGAAAATCTCCCGGGTCAATCATTCTCCCGATTTCCACCCAGACAACAATATTGGGGGCGTTCCTTAAAGACACTGCCTTTGCGTGCCGGCCCAATCACATAATATCTACGGCTTTTCACACACACAATTGAATGCAATGCATATTTGGTCAACAGCCATACAGGTCACACTGAGGGTGGCCGTATAAACAACTTTAACACCTGTTACAAATATGCGCCACACTGTGAACCCACACCAAACAAGAATGACAAACACATTTCGGGAGAACATCCGCACTGTAACACAACAGAACAAATACCCAGAATCCCTTGCAGCACTAACTCTTCAGAGACGCTACAATATACACCCCCTGGTACCCCCTAACCCCCCCAACCCCGCCCACCTCAACCTCCTCATATCCCAAATTCCAAGCTGCTGTTTTGAGGCATGTTAAAAAAAAATAATGCACTTTGTGCCAACACCCAGATCAAGGAGATCCAAGTCTTCCTGGAGAGTGTCCTGGAGGAGAAGGCCCAGAGGAAACGCTGCAACCAGGTGCTGAAGAGTCTGCTGCAGGCCGAGTTCCTCAGGGTGAGTGGACCGCCTCAGCGTCTCGGGTTGTCAGCATACCAGAATCTCAGTGCTCGATACTAGAGATGTCGATAAATGCTTTAAAATGTCATATCGGAAATTATCGGTATCGGTTTCAAAAAGTAAAATGTATGACTTTTTAAAAGGCCGCCGTGTACACGGACGTAGGGAGAAGTACAGAGCGCCAATAAACCTTAAAGGCCCAGTCACATAGTATCTACGGCTTTTCACACACACAAGTGAATGCAATTCATACTTGGTCAACAGCCATACAGGTCACACTGAGGGTGGCCGTATAAACAACTTTAACACTGTTACAAATATGTGAACCCACACCAAACAAGAATGACAAACACATTTCGGGAGAACATCCGCACCATAACACAACATAAACACAACAGAACAAATACCCAGAACCCCTTGCAGCACTAACTCTTCCGGGACGCTACAATATACACCCCCCGCTACCCCCCCAAATTCCAAGCTGCTGTTTTGAGGCATGTTAAAAAAAAGAATGCACTTTGTGACTTCAATAATAAATATGGCAGTGCCATGTTGGCATTTTTTTTCCATAACTTGAGTTGATTTATTTTGGAAAACCTTGTTACATTGTTTAATGCATCCAGCGGGGCATCACAACAAAATTAGGCATAATAATGTGTTCATCCCACGACTGTATATATCGGTATCGGTTGATATCGGAATCGGTAATTAAGAGTTGGACAATATTGGAATATCGGATATTGGCAAAAAAAGCCATTATCGGACATCTCTAGTTGTTATGGTATGGTATGGTAAATAACAAATATCTTGTTTGTTTCAAAATTATTCAACTATTCAATGTCAAAATATAAAGAGTAGAAATAATGAACAAAATGTCAGCTACTCAAAAGGTTGGAATTGGGGGTTAAATCACCAAAAATGATTCCCGAGCGCGGCCACCGCTGCTGCTCACTGCTCCCCTCACCTCCCAGGGGGTGGAACAAGGGGATGGGTCAAATGCAGAGAGTAATTTCACCACACCTAGTGTGTGTGTGACTATCAGTGGTACCTTAACTTTTACTGTCTTGTTGTAAAACACCAATGAAAATGAATAGTAGCATTTAGACAGGCTATACTGTAGCAAATATGTCTGCCACAATCATGTGTGTTCTTAAATGTGTATTCCACCTCTTCCAGTTTTGATTTGGATTTACCGTATTTTTCGGATTATAAATCGCTCCGGAGTATAAATCGCACCGGCCGAAAATGCATAATAAAGAAGGAAAAAAACATATACAGCAGGGGTGCTCACACTTTTTCTGCAGGCGAGCTACTTTTCAATTGATCAAGTCGTGAGGATCTACCTCATTCATATATATAATTTACATTTACTTATTTATGAAATATATGTTTTTGTTAACAAGTTAAAGGTGTTTAATGATAATGCAAGCATGTTTAACATATAGTTAATATTGTTGATAAATTAAAGGTGTTTAATGATAATACAAGCATGTTTAACATATAGTTAATATTGTTAATAAATTAAAGGTGTTTAATGATAATAAAAGTATGTTTAATACATATAGTTAATATTGCTAACAAGTTAAAGGTGTTTAAAGATAATACAAGCATGTTTAACACATAGTTAATATTGATAACAAGTTAAAGGTGTTTAAAGGTAATACAAGCATGTTTAACACATAGTTAATATTGTTAACAAGTTAAAGGTGTTTAATGATAATACAAGCATGTTTAACACATAGTTAATATTGTTAACAAGTTAAAGGTGTTTAAAGATAATACAAGCATGTTTAACACATATAGTTAATATTGCTAACAAGTTAAAGGTGTTTAAAGATAATACAAGCATGTTTAACACATATAGATTCCTTTCTTTCATGAAGACAAGAATATAAGTTGGTGTATTACCTGATTCTGATGACTTGCATTGATTGTAATCAGACAGTAGTAATGATAACGTCCGCATTTTCGAATAGAGGAGAAAAAAAGTCCTCCTTTCTGTCCAATACCACATGAAAGTGGTTGGTTTTTGGCATCTTATTTGTCCAGCTTCCGTACTCCTTTGTATACACTTTACAAGAAATACATTGTCGGCAAACTCCGTAGCTTGCTAGCTTGTGCACGCCAGCTTTCTGAGACTCTTGTTTTGTTAGAGCAACTGTGCAACTGTGCAGTCGGTCTTTGGAGTTTTGACGACAGGTACGGCGCCAGAGTCTGTTGAAATAAAGTGTTTCTCGCCTTCCAGTCGGTAATTTTAATGATCTGGCAGCAGCCAGCGTCATCTCAGAAGACCCTCGGGTGCCGTGAATGTCAATCAAGTGACGAAAGTGACGTCATAGTGAAGATTTATGATCGCTCATTTTTAGGACTATTTTATTAATGCCTGGCTGGTGATCGACTGACACACCCTCCGAGATCGACCGGTAGATCGCGATCGACGTAATGAGCACCCCTGACAGTATAAATTGCACTGGAGTATAAGTCACACTTTTTGGGGAAATTTTTGGCCAGTCCCTTACAAGTTTCTCGCTTACTCCAAACTTTCTTTCTGCTGCTCGATTGCAGTTTTCTGCTGCATATTTCACTACTTCCAGCTTGTAACCTGCAGTATATGATTTCCTTTTCGGGGCCATTTTTGTTCAGCCCTTCTCAGTTTTTATAAGTTACCGCCAATGTTGAAATGATCCATTTTCATAAGTGCGGAAGTACCGTATTTTTCGGATTATAAGTCACAGTTTTTTTCATAGGTGCGACTTATACTCAGGAGCGACTTATGTGTGAAATGATTAACACATTATAATATTATTTATCTCATTCACGTAAGAGACTAGACGTATAAGATTTCATGGGATTTAGCGATTAGGAGTGACAGATTGTTTGGTAAACGTATAGCATGTTCTATATGTTATAGTTATTTGAATGACTCTTACCATAATATGTTACGTTAACATACCAGTTGGTTATTTATGCCTCATATAACGTACACTTATTCAGCCTGTTTATTTATTTTAAATTGCCTTTCAAATGTCTATTCTTGGTGTTGGCTTTTATCAAATACATTTCCCCCAAAAAATGCGACTTATACTCCAGTGCGACTTATATATGTTTTTTTCCTTCTTTATTGTGCATTTTCGGCCGATGCGACTTATACTCCGGAGCGACTTATACTCCGAAAAATACGGTATCTAAAAAAAGGCTTTTTTTTTTAAAAAAAAAAGAAGGGTTTTTAAGGCTTTTTTAAAAGCATCCACAGTCTGTGGTGCCCTCAGGTGGTCAGGGAGAGCGTTCCAAAGACTGGGAGTGGCGGAGCAGAAAGCCCGGTCTCCCATTGTTCGTACCTTTGTCCTCGGAGGTTGGAGGAGGTTACCGTATTTTTCGGACTATAAGTCGCAGTTTTTTTTCATAGTTTATTTATCTCATTCACGTAAGAGACTAGACGTATAAGATTTCATGGGATTTAGTGATTAGGAGTGACAGATTGTTTGGTAAACGTATAGCATGTTCTATATGTTATAGTTATTTGAATGACTCTTACCATAATATGTTACGTTAACATACCAGTTGGTTATTTATGCCTCATATAACGTACACTTATTCAGCCTGTTTATTTATTTTAAATTGCCTTTCAAATGTCTATTCTTGGTGTTGGCTTTTATCAAATACATTTCCCCCAAAAAATGCAATTTATACTCCAGTGCGATTTATACAGGTAAAAGCCAGTAAATTAGAATATTATGAAAAACTTGATTTATTTCAGTAATTGCATTCAAAAGGTGTAACTTGTACATTATATTTGCGTTGACCCTGGATCTCAGGAAACAGAGTGGACCGACACCAGCAGATGACATGGCACCCCAAACCATCACTGATGGTGGAAACTTTACACTAGACTTCAGGCAACGTGGATCCTGTGCCTCTCCTGTCTTCCTCCAGACTCTGGGACCTCGATTTCCAAAGGAAATGCAAAATTTGCATGGTTGGGTGATGGTTTGGGGTGCCATGTCATCTGCTGGTGTCGATCCACTCTGTTTCCTGAGATCCAGGGTCAACGCAGCCGTCTACCAGCAAGTTTTAGAGCACTTCATGCTTCCTGCTGCTGACCTGCTCTATGGAGATGGAGATTTCAAGTTCCAACAGGACTTGGCGCCTGCACACAGCGCAAAATCTACCCGTGCCTGGTTTACGGACCATGGTATTTCTGTTCTAAATTGGCCCGCCAACTCCCCTGACCTTAGCCCCATAGAAAATCTGTGGGGTATTGTGAAAAGGAAGATGCAGAATGCCAGACCCAAAAACGCAGAAGAGTTGAAGGCCACTATCAGAGCAACCTGGGCTCTCATAACACCTGAGCAGTGCCAGAAACTCATCGACTCCATGCCACGCCGCATTAACGCAGTAATTGAGGCAAAAGGAGCTCCAATCAAGTATTGAGTATTGTACATGCTCATATTTTTCATTTTCATACTTTTCAGTTGGCCAACATTTCTAAAAATCCCTTTTTTGTATTAGCCTTAAGTAATATTCTAATTTTGTGACACACGGAATTTTGGATTTTCATTTGTTGCCACTTCAAATCATCAAAATTAAATGAAATAAACATTTGAATGCATCAGTCTGTGTGCAATGAATAAATATAATGTACAAGTTACACCTTTTGAATGCAATTACTGAAATAAATCAAGTTTTTCAAAATATTCTAATTTACTGGCTTTTACCTGTATATGTTTTTTACCTTCTTTATTATGCATTTTCGGCCGATGCGACTTATACTCCGGAGCGACTTATACTCCGAAAAATATGGTATCTAAAAAAAGGCTTTTTAAAAAAAATTTTTTTAAAGAAGGGTTTTTAAGGCTTTTTTAAAAGCATCCACAGTCTGTGGTGCCCTCAGGTGGTCAGGGAGAGCGTTCCAAAGACTGGGAGTGGCGGAGCAGAAAGCCCGGTCTCCCATTGTTCGTACCTTTGTCCTCGGAGGTTGGAGGAGGTTACCGTATTTTTCGGACTATAAGTCGCAGTTTTTTTACATAGTTTATTTATCTCATTCACGTAAGAGACTAGACGTATAAGATTTAATTTAGCGATTAGGAGTGACAGATTGTTTGGTAAACGTATAGCATGTTCTATATGTTATAGTTATTTGAATGACTCTTACCATAATATGTTACGTTAACATACCAGTTGGTTATTTATGCCTCATATAACGTACACTTATTCAGCCTGTTTATTTATTTTAAATTGCCTTTCAAATGTCTATTCTTGGTGTTGGCTTTTATCAAATACATTTCCCCCAAAAAATGCGACTTATACTCCAGTCCGACTTATATATGTTTTTTTCCTTCTTTATTGTGCATTTTCGGCCGGTGCGACTTATACTCCGAATAATACGGTAGCATCTTTTTTTCCCAATGCACTTCTGCCATGACCCGCCCCCGCCTAATTTTTATTGGTTGACGTGTGTGTGTGTGACGATTGCTGATATATGCCTAATCTCTTACGTGAATGAGATAAATAATATTATTTGATATTTTACGGTAATGTGTTAATAATTTCACACATAAGTCGCTCCTGAGTATAAATCGCACCCGCGGCCAAACTATGAAAAAAACTGCGATTTATAATCCGAAAAATACGGTACATGGTAAATAACTCAAATGAATGTTTTATCCAGACATTGTGGGTTTCCTGGACGTGGTCTACATCCATACTGACTCCCGAAATTCAGCGCCTCTCCCGAAAACCTCCCGGGACAAATTTTCTCCCGAAATTCTCCCGAAATTCAGGCGGAGCTGGAGGCCACGCCCCCCCTCCAGCTCCATGCGGACCTGAGTCCGCTTTCCCACAATACAAAGAACGTCTACAGTAAAGCAGTCCGTCTGCCGTAAACAGCAATGTTGTGACACTCTTAAACAGGACAATACTGCCATCTACTGTACATTTGATGAAAGCACTTTTGTGCGTGCCACACAGCAATGCATCATCAGAGAGGGTGTTGAGCATGGTTAGAAAGATAGTGACCGAGAATAGAACAAGGATGGACAATTCAACCCTTAACTCAACAATGAGTAGATGAGTGTTATGTGTGTGTATATGTGTAAATAAATGAACACTGAATTTCAAGTATTTATTTTATTTATATATATATATATATATATATATATATATATATATATATATATATATATATATGTGAATTCTAGCTCTATATATATATATATATATATATATATATATATATATATATAGCTAGAATTCACTGAAAGTCAATTATTTCTTATATATATATATATATATATATATATATATATATATATATATATATATATATATATATATATATATATTAGAGATGCGCGGTTTGCGGGCACAACCGCGGAGTCCGCGGATGAAATTAAAAAAAATTAGATTTTATCCGCGGGTCGGGTCGGGTCGGGTCGGGCGGTTGAAATAAAAAAAAATTAGATTTTAAATAGATTCAGGCGGGTGGCAGTTAAACCAATTGGGAAATATATATACATAGTTAAATGTTGTTACCCACATACGAAAAACGAGCAGGCACCTGCAGCATATGCCACAACAGAAGAAAAAAAAAGAAAAAGAGATGGACACTTTTACGGAGCGGAGAAGGGACGCCTCGCCGGGGTCCGGGACCGAGGCCCCTTCCCCCGAGAGGGCCCCACCGGGAGCCGTAGCTGAGGCGATCCGCGAGAAGGGCCCGACGCACGTCCAGGGTCACCACCGCGCCGACACCCCGCCTCGTCCGCCTTCGCCGCGGCCGGCGTCACACGCAGCAGGTAAGCAGCTTACCTGCCCGCCACCCCCGTGGCCGGGGGCTCGTAACAGGGGTCACTCCGCGCGCTCCGCCCGCGCAGCTTACCTGCCCGCCACCCCTGTTGCCGGGGGCGCGTAACAGGGGTCACTCCGCGCGCAGTGCGCTCACGAAAGGGGTGGGGCTCACCCTGGTTGATATAGGTGCGCTCAGCGCGGCTCCCATATGATTGCGCACTGGTGTGCGTCTGGGTCGTGACAGCGTGGCACGCGAATGTCTGTGCTGCATTGGATCAGTCTCCTTTCTTTAACAGGCAAAAGCTTTATAACCTCACTAATGCCTTGCATCGTCTATATTAGATATATAACAACGGGCGGGTGCGGGCGGGTGCGGTTCTGATCAAATGTTAGGTCGGGTGGATGGCGGATGGTTGACGACTTTCTGATGCGGTTGCGGATGAAATAATTGCCTATCCGCGCATCTCTAATATATATATATATATATATATATATATATATATATATATCCATCCATCCATCCATCCATTTTCTACCGCTTATTCCCTTCGGGGTCGCAGGGATATATATATATGTATGAAATACTTGACTTGGTGAATTCTAGCTGTAAATATACTCCTCCCCTCTTAACCACGCCCCCGCCCCAACCACGCCCCCCGCACCCACCTCCCGAAATTGGAGGTCTCAAGGTTGGCAAGTATGTCTACATCGCTAAAAGACACATCTAAGGAAGAGAATCCCTCCGCCATCTTCCACTAGTTTTTTCCAATATATAAATCGCCCGCTTGAAAATTCCCTCTGCTTTTCTATGACTGTTGTGATTTCCCTTCCCCGGTTCGATGACCCGGCCTATCTTGCCTATGATTGGCCTGTCCGTAATGTTTTGCCCTAATCTTAACCAATCTTGACTCATCATAGTAAACAACATCATTGATGTTTTCCGTATAGTTTGTCCCCTTCACGACGGAGCTTCCATTTTTAAGTTCATCATTTTTAATGGCAAACCGTACACTGCAAAAAGTAAAATCTAAGTAAGATGAAATATCTCAAATAAGGGTGATATTTGCTTATTTTCTGTCTGATAAGATAATTCTTCTCACTAAGCAGATTTTATGTTAGAGTGTTTTATTTGTTTTAAGTGTTTTGGTCCTAAATGATCTCAGTAAGATATTACAGCTGAGATGTTATGACCTATATTGAGTAAAACATGCTTGAAACTAGAATATCAAGTGTTGCAAAGCTGTGTCATCAACACTCACAAGTATAAAACTACTTTTTTAAAGTAATCATTTCTTATTTCAAGCATGAAATAAAAAAATCATGACTTTGACACAATTGTGTCTCATAATTAAAACAGATGACAGCCAAATGGACTTTGCTGTTTTATTTTCAATGAAACAATAGAAAAGATGTACTCTTATCTTAGTACAGTTGGCACAGTACAGTAAACTGACAGTTAATATTTAAACATTTAACATTCCAAACAATTTTGAACATAAATAGTTCATGTCCATTCAGATAAATTCTTCAAAATTACAATAAAAAAAAAAAATTGGCCAGTGGCCGGGCTGTAAATATATATATATATATATATATATATATATATATATATATATATATATATATATATATATACAGGGCCGGCCCGTGGTATAGGCCGTATAGGCAAATGCTAAGGGCGCCATCCATCAGGGGGCGCCACCCCAGTGCCACAAATGTTGGAGAAAAAAAAAAAAGAAAAAAAAAAGTTGGTACTATTATTTCTAAATACAAAAAATAATCCCACGTTAATTAAAATGCAAAGTAAAGCCTATTTAATAGAAATATTATTTGTTACAACATTACCCCCCCGCACGGTGCGCCCCCTCCCTTCCCGTATCATGACTCTTTTTGGACGTCACCACATCAAAAAATCAACATAAGATGTCAAAACGGCCAAAACTGTCAGGTGCCCAGGGAAGAAAAAAGAGAAAAGAAGAGGAGGAGAAACGAGAAAAAGACAGAGGTAGCAGGTAGGTAACGTTAGCCTACATGAAATGATTTGTCTGTTACAGAATGTGATAGTAACCTGGCTTTTTAGCATTAAGCTAATGTTACATGATTCGGCAATTGCTAATCAATAAATAGCTAGTTCTGTTTTAACGTCGGGTTAATATTGTGGAGGGGGCTAAATTGTTATGGAAAATAATAATGTAACGTTAGGTAATTACAGTACTCCCACCTTACATTCCTTAGGGACATTTGTATTAGATCTTTTAAGCAGCTGTTTTTTGTTTACATTGTTATTGCCTTCTGGTTAGCTAATGTTTGCCCTGCAGGTAATAGTCACTTTTCCACCCCTTTATATATTAGGTATAGTTGTAAGTAAAAAAAAAAAAGGTCAAAGACAAAGCTATTCGGCTTCTTGTGAGTATATACACTTCACTGCCGATGTGGGGGGGCGCCACCTAAAATCTTGCCTAGGGCGCCACATTGGTTAGGGCCGGGCCTGTATATATGTATATATGTATTCCTTGCGCACTAATTGACTGAAAGAGCACGCACTTGGTGCGATGATGTCATGTTATCCATGGAAAAATGCATTTCTAGACCATATGATTTGCCTGAGCGGCTAGGAGACCCCGAGAGTAACAAGCGGTTGCCTTTCCATTAAGAACAATAAACTAGTTTTTAGTATAAGTTTGCTGGTTTCAAGAAATGTAATGCCGAGCGCATATCATTATGTCAAGATAATGGCACTAGCATTTACTTCATTTAAGAATATTTTTCAACATACTGAGAAAAAAGGTCTCATATTTGTTTTTTCCTATCAAGAAAATTGCACTTGTTATTAGTGAGAATATACTTATTTTAAGGTATTTTGAGGTTCATTGAGGTTAGCTAATTTTACTTGTTTTGGAAAGTCTTGACAAGCCAAATTTTCTTGTTCTATTGGCAGATAATTTTGCTTAGTTCAAATAAAACACTCCTGTTGGAATAATTGTTTGTAAGTTATCACAAAAGAAACATTGTATTACATTATATTCCTGATAAGAAGATGAAGGCTGTCTTTCGAGGCCTAACAAGAGGAAGAAGGCTCATGAAACTCCACTGTGATTTCAACACGGACAGATGGCAGGATCTGCTCAACTTCCAGAGGAACTCTCTTTGAAGTGTTAAACGAACTCTCTTTGAAGTATTTCACAAACTCTCTTCCAACTATTTGGTAACCGAGGTCAACGCTATTTACGACCCGCTGCCCTCTTGAAGTCGCTGTGGTCAGGAGACGGGAGGGGTTATCAATTGTCCTCCAACACCTGCCCCAGCTGGATCCAGGAAGAGCGCAAGCCCGAGACATCCTCTTCTTGGTCTTCAATGTGACCAAAAACAATGACTGTTTTACATACTTCCCATTCCTGCTGTGACATGTGTTGGTGCGTGAACATTGAACATCTGAATAAAAGAGGAGACGAAAACCTTCTTCGTCAGAGCGTGGTGCAGGACTGTACAGAGAGTGCAGTGGCCATGTCTCTCCTCAATATTGAGTCCAAATTGAATTCTGTCTCTGTTTGATTCCTTGCCTTTTGTCTTGTTTAATAGATGTCCTCAGTGTTTGAACGTGACACTCCTCATTTTTGTATTTTTTTGTTTTTGTTTTTGAACACTGACTTTTTGCAGTGTAGTTTTTACCACTGGATCATCAAAAACCGTACTCATTTCGGGAAAAACCGTGGTTGTTGGCTGGTATGGCAGAGAGAGGGATTAAGATTTGAACACATATTGATGTCGGCAAAAACGAAGAAAAACGGAAAATAATCGTTTATATTTTTACAGATTAAAAAAAAGACGGATTTCCGACTATAGACGGAAAAATCTACATGCCTGAAGATTGCAAGCAAGACTGTGAAGTTACTATTGTGCATACTTGCCAACCTTGAGACCTCCGATTTCGGGAGGTGGGGGGCGGGGGCCGTGGTCAGGGGTGGGGCGGGGCGTGGTTGGGGGCGTGGTTAAGAGGGGAGGAGTATATTGACAGCTAGAATTCACCAAGTCAAGTATTTCATACATATATATATATATATATATGTATATAAATATATATATATATATATATATATATATGTATATATATATATATATATATATATCTCTACATCCTGAAAATATACAAACAAAACTGTGTTTAGATAATTGATACTTCAAAATTGTATAAATAAATATTAAGGAATATAACATAACTTGGCTTCTGAGAGCTTCAAAATGTAATGAATAAAATGCTAAAGTTGTTGATAAACAGGCAATTATTTTAATAATTAAATATGGTCATTTTAAATGAATTATGATCATTTAAAATTAATTATTTCAAATATGTTTATTTTAATGTATAATTCTATGGCTGGATGTAATAAGGAGTCAGAAAAAATACAAATAAAAATACAATTAATTTTGATGTTTTTAGCAAAATATAGTAAAAATTTATTTGTATTTTGTTTTTGTTTTTTAATTAATAAATATATTTGTTTTTAGGTAATATAAACATAATAATACAATTTGTCTCTAGTCTGGATGATTTAGTTCTTGTCACCCTGTTGTCCTCCCGTCATGAAAAAAGGCTGTCCTCACTCAGGTCCGCATGGAGCTGGAGGGGGCGTGGCCTCCAGCTCCGGCTGAAAACCGGGAGATTTTCGGGAGAATATTTGTCCCGGGAGGTTTTCGGGAGAGGCACTGAATTTCGGGAGTCTCCCGGAAAATTCGGGAGGGTTGGCAAGTATGCTATTGTGACAAAACAACGTAACGCACCTTTAGCCCGTCTTCAGGGCAGATCTTCAGGACCCAGGGTGAAAATTCAAAGATCATTCCCAGATTCTCAACACCTGTGTGAGGAAAGACATAATAAACAACAAACCAATCAAAGGATGCTATGTCAGCTGCACAAGCAGATTATTTAACCATGTGAGACTCGGTAGAGGACAACAGGCATTTTTTCACATGATTGGAAATGACATGTGTGGCGCCCCCTATGTGTCATATTTAAAAGACCCTTGGAAATGTCAAGGCATATATTTAATACACATTTTCTCAAAGTGTTATAATCTAGTGTTTCCCATACATTTAATCATTTGCAGGGGCCTGCCACAAATACAAACCCCGTTTCCATATGAGTTGGGAAATTGTGTTAGATGTAAATATAAACGGAATACAATGATTTGCAAATCATTTTCAACCCATATTCAGTTGAATATGCTACAAAGACAACATATTTGATGTTCAAACTCATAAACATTTTTTTTTTTGTGCAAATAATCATTAACTTTAGAATTTGATGCCAGCAACACGTGACAAAGAAGTTGGGAAAGGTGGCAAAAAAGAGTGAGAAAGTTGAGGAATGCTCATCAAACACTTATTTGGAACATCCCACAGGTGTGCAGGCTAATTGGGAACAGGTGGGTGCCGTGATTGGGTATAAAAACAGCTTCCCAAAAAATGCTCAGTCTTTCACAAGAAAGGATGGAGCGAGGTACACCCCTTTGCCCACAACTGCGTGAGCAAATAGTCAAACAGTTTAAGAACAACGTTTCTCAAAATGCAATTGCAAGAAATTTAGGGATTTCAACATCTACGGTCCATAATATCATCAAAAGGTTCAGAGAATCTGGAGAAATCACTGCACGTAAGCGGCAAGGCCGGAAACCAACATTGAATGACCGTGACCTTCGACCCCTCAGGGCACTGTATCAAAAACCCACATCAATCTCTAAAGGATATCACCACATGGGCTCAGGAACACTTCAGAAAACCACTGTCACTAAATACCGTTCGTCGCTACATCAGTAAGTGCAAGTTAAAGCTCTACTATGCAAAGTAAAGCCATTTATCAACAACACCCAGAAACGCCGCCGTCTTCTCTGGGCCCGAGATCATCTAAGATGGACTGATGCAAAGTGGAAAAGTGTTCTGTGGTCTGACGAGTCCACATTTCAAATTGTTTTTGGAAATATTCGACATCGTGTCATCCGGACCAAAGGGGAAGCGACCCATCCGGACTGTTATCGACGCAAAGTTCAAAAGCCAGCATGTGTGATGGTATGGGGGTGCATTAGTGGCCAAGGCATGGGTAACTTACACATCTGTGAAGGCACCATTAATGCTGAAAGGTACATACAGGTTTTGGAACAACATATGCTGCCATCTAAGCGCCGTCTTTTTCATGGACGCCCCTGCTTATTTCAGCAAGACAATGCCAAGCCACATTCAGCACGTGTTACAACAGCGTGGCTTCGTAAAAAAAAAAAGAGTGCGGGTACTTTCCTGGCCCGCCTGCAGTCCAGACCTGTCTCCCGTCGAAAATGTGTGGCGCATTATGAAGCGTAAAATACGACAGCGGAGACCCCCGGACTGTTGAACGACTGAAGCTCTACATAAAACACGAATGGGAAAGAATTCCACTTTCAAAGCTTCAACAATTAGTTTCCTCAGTTCCCAATCGTTTATTGAGTGTTGTTAAAAGAAAAGGTGATGCAACACAGTGGTGAACATGCCCTTTCCCAACTACTTTGGCACGTGTTGCAGCCATGAAATTCTAAGTTAATTATTATTTGCAAAAAAAAATTAAGTTTATGAGTTTGAACATCAAATATGTTGTCTTTGTAGTATATTCAACTGAATATGGGTTGAAAAGGATTTGCAAATCATTGTATTCCGTTTATATTTACATCTAACACAATTTCCCAACTCATATGAAAACAGGGTTTGTAGATAGATTCTATTTAACACACTATAATGGGACTATCTGTGTAACGCCGCTGGTTAACAACTCTTACACGCCAGGGCCCTCATGTAACAAGCATGCGTACGCACAAAAACCTGCCGTACGACCCTTTTCACGTAAAAGTTATGACGTATCAAAACTGACATTGGCGCGGAAATGTGCAACTCTCTTTAAGTGAGGCCCCGGGTCTGCTAGAGCAGTGTTCTCAGCCTTTTTTCAGTGATGTACCCCCTGTGAAAATTGTTTTAATTCAGCGTTTCTCAAAGTGTGGGGCGCGCCCCACTGGTGGGGAATAGAGACATGACAGGTGGGGCGCGAGGAACGGGAGGAAATTTCACTTAAAATTTTTTTTTTTATTATTATATTCTTATATATATATTTTTTTTACTATGCTTTCATTTTCTATACACACTGTAAATCACTTTGTGATTCTGTCTGTGAAATCCGCTATATAAATAAATGGAAATTACCGGTACTTATTTTTACTGTAGGCTTTAAATTTCTCGGTAGAAGCGAAAGTTTGGCAGACATAGCAACAGTAACTAATGGGGGCGGGGCTAAGCGGAACAAACTTTCGCGCGGATGGGTAGCAGGCTAATGTGTGGACCACAATTACACAAATATATACATTTGTGACTCGCACCTCAAAGGTCGTCGAGCCAGAGCCTGCAGAGAAACAAAAATGTGACGGGCACACACTGTGTCATTCACCGGGAAGCACTCGCGTCAAGGCAGCTCAGCCCCGAACTCAATGAGGTTTTAACATGTTGTGAGCGCGGTAAATTTGATCAAAACACGACCACTGAAAGTGCGACTGTTCTCTGCACTGTGTGAGGAAATGGGAGCTGATCATACAGCCGTGCTGTTTCACAGTGAAGCAAGGTGGCTCTCCCGGGGAAAAGTGCTGTCACTTGCCCTGTCTTGCCAAATGCATAGCTCCTCCTTTTTTTTTGCGAAGATTGCAAAGTGGCACTTTTATTTTATTTATCATTGAACTTGATGCAAGTTATTTGATTTATTATTGAACTTGATGCAAGTTATAACACTTTTATTTGATTTATTATTGAACTTGATGCAAGTTACAACACTTTTGTTTTATTTATTATTGAACTTGATGCAAGTTATAACACTTTTTTTGATTTATTATTGAACTTGATGCAAGTTATTTGATTTATTATTGAACTTGATGCAAGTTATAACACTTTTTTTGATTTATTATTGAACGTGATGCAAGTTATAACACTTTTTTTGATTTATTATTGAACTTGATGCAAGTTATAACACTTTTTTTGATTTATTATTGAACTTGATGCAAGTTATAACACTTTTTTTGATTTATTATTGAACTTGATGCAAGTTATAACACTTTTTTTGATTTATTATTAAATGTGATGCAAGTTAACACTTTTTTTGATTTATTATTGAACTTGATGCAAGTTATAACAGTTTTTTTGATTTATTATTGAACGTGATGCAAGTTATAACACTTTTATTTATTTATTATTGAACTTGATGCAAGTTATAACACTTTTGTTTTATTTATTATTGAACTTGATGGAAGTTATTTTATTTATTATTGAACTTGATGCAAGTTATACCACAGCTGCACAGTTATTTTATTTATTATTGAACTTGATGTTATTTTATGTTATTGAGTTTGAATGTATACAACTTGATGTTCAATAAATTTGAAAATGTTAAAGCTTGGCATTAGCGCTCTGTTGGGGCGATGGGGGCAGGTGGGGCTTGAAAACTCCCCCTTGTCCAAAGTGGGGGATGACAAAAAAAGTTTGAGAACCACTGTTTTAATTCAAGTACCCCCTAATCCAGGGGTCGGCAACCCGCGGCTCTAGAGCCGCATGAGCGCCGCCCTAGTGGCTCTCTGGAGCTTTTTCAAAAATGTATGAAAAATGGAAAAAGATGAGGGGGAAAAAAAAAAAATTCTTTGTTTTAATATGGTTTCTGTAGAAGGACAAACATGACACAAACCTCCCTAATTGTTATAAAGCATATTTTTATATTAAACATGCTTCACTGATTCGAGTATTTGGCGAGCACTGTTTTGTCCTACTAATTTTGGTGGTCCTTGAACTCACCGTACTTTGTTTACATGTATAACTTTCTCCGACTTTCTAGGACTTTATGCCACTTCTTTATCTGTCTCATTTTGTCCACCAGACTTTTTACGTTGTGCATGAAAGCACAAAAGGTGAGTTTTGTTGATGTTATTGACTTGTGTGGAGTGCTAATCAGACATATTTGGTCACTGCAAGCTAATCGATGCTAACATGCTATTTAGGCTAGCTATATGTACATATTGCATCATTATGCCTCATTTGTAGCTACATTTGAGGTCATATTTAGTTTCCTTTAAGTCATCTTATTTCAATTTATATCTCATGACACACTATCTGTATGTAATATGGCTTCCAATTTTTTGCGGCTCCAGACAGATTTGTTTTTTGTATTTTTGGTCCAATATGGCTCCTTCAACATTTTGGGTTGCCGACCCCTGCCCTAATCAGAGCAAAGCATTTTTGGTTGAAAAAAAGAGATAAAGAAATAAAATACAGCACTATGTCATCAGTTTCTGATTTATTAAATTGTATAACAGTGCTAATTAAAGCTGCAAGCAGCATTGGTCGTGCCCGTGTATTTGGCAGGTGCTAGTCCTAAGTGTCCCAATACTTTTGTCAAGTTTTAGTCCCAAGTGTCCCAATACTTTTGTCCAGTGTAAGTGTCCCAATACTTTTGTACAGTGGTAGTCCTAAGTTTCCCAATACTGTTGTCTACTTTTAGTCCTAAGTGTCCCAATACTTTTGTCAAGTTGTAGTCCCAAGTGTCCCAATACTTTTGTCCAGTTTTCGGCTTAAGTGTCCCAATACTTTTGTCCAGTGATAGTCATAAGTGTCCCAATACTTTTGTCTAGTGTAAACCTACCTAGTCTGCATTGTGTGGGCACGCTGGTGCATCCTGCTTTTAAGCAGCCATCTTAAAAAAACAGCAGCGCAGCAGCATCAGCGCAGCGGTTCTTTGAAGGGTCATAAAATCAAAACCGGAGCAGGTATCAAAACTCTTTCGCCAACTTTTAATCAGAAGGGTGCAATCTCTCTCCTGTGTTAGTTTGAAGCTGAAACAACAAACGCGCTCAGAGGAGATAATGTTTGAAGAAAGGTGACCGGTTTTTACAAAAATGTTGTTTTGAAGGGGGAATAGCAAACTTCCTGTTGATTTCAATTTATGAAATGCAGTTCTAAGTGAGACCTACATAGAGGTTTTTGTTTCATGTCTCTCCGGCCTTCCCAATGGGAGTTACGGGCAGTTTTGTCATTTTTTTCGTCCGAGGAGCAGTTTTTTCTGCGTTTTATTCAAAAATTGCGGTAGAGCGCAAATTTGAGATTTGGGGTTACGTTTTTTTATTCGATCGCAATTTTTGCCAGTCCTGATGTGTGCGTTCAGTTTGGTGAGTTTTGAGGCATGTTAAGGGGGTCAAATTACAGCTCAAAGAGGCAAAAGTGACTGTTTTTAGTACTTATTTGTCTTGAAGGGGGAATTGCCAACATCCTGTTGATTTTAGCCCGAGAATGTACTATTATAAAATCTAGGTCTGAGTCAGACCTACATAGAAGTTTTTGTTTCATGTCTCTCCGACCTTCCTAGTGGGAGTTACAGGCAGTCTAGTTTTTTTTTTTCCTAGGGGGCGCTAGAGCGCAATTTTGAGTTTTGTGGTTCGTTTTTTTTTAAAAAAAGGCAATTTTCGCAGGTCCTGATGGTGAGTTTTGAAGCATGTTAAGTGGGTCAAATTACAGTTTATTGTGGGTGCGGAAGAATAATAAAGAAAAACCTTACAAATTCAATAGGTCCTTATGTCCCATTGCATAAGGACTCCCTTTGGGAGTCCTTATACAATGGGCCATGCAGGCCCTAAATATTGCTCATTTGTAGTGGTCTTTCTTGAACTATTTGGAAAAAAAGATTTTATTTATATTTATAAAGGATTTTTGAATTGTTGCTATTTTTAGAATATTTAAAAAAAATCTCACGTACCCCTTGGCATACCTTCAAGTACCCCCAGGGGTACGCGAACCCCCATTTCAGAACCACTGTGCTAGAGAATATAAAGATGTAGCAGGAGGGGCTGCCAACTTTGTCGCTACATGTAGTAAGTAATCACACCCCTGTCTGTCAACAGAAACCAGCGACAAAAGGGTGAGATGTTTCCTTGTACTTGCTTTAGCGTGTCAGGGGTATAAACTTGAGTCTTCAAGGTCAAGAACATGACCGTTTTGACTTCTATTTGGCGCTTAGCTGTGGTGTGTTCAAGGACTGCCGAACAATCTATCGTTCCTACCTTGAGTTACGCACAAACTACTGGTATATCTAAATTAAAACAAAAAAACACTATTAGTATTGTTGTCGCTTTTGAGCTGCAGGAACTTATCGTAATTGATTAAAAAAATTACAATATTGCTGGGTATTGTGGCCAAAGAGCTAAATTTTTGTTTCATCTGACCACAGAATTTTCCTTCAGAAGGTCTTATCTTTGTCCGTGTGATGTCAGATGAAACAAAATTGGAGCTGTTTGGCCACAATACCCAGCAATATGGAGGAGAAAAGGTGAGGCCTTTAATCCCAGGAACACCATACCCACCGTCAAGCATGGTGGTGGTCGTATTATGCTCTGGGCCTGTTTTGCTGCCAATGGAACTGGTGCTTTACAGAGAGTAAATTGGACAATGAAGAAGGAGGATTACCTCCTGTCGGAGGAAGATATTTACATATATCCGAATTTAAGTTGTACTTCTTTTATTTCATAGTCATATTTGAAAACAGCTCGTGTTTTCCATTTCTTCTCTTGCTGCTTTGTCTGCAAGTAAACTGTGTGTGCTTAACCTTGAAGTGAGGAATGTTAGAGAGAGCGAAAATAAGCATTTGTTTTGGCTAAGAGAGACATGACTGCCAGGGGGGTGGGGGGTGGGTGGGGGGGGGGGGGGAAGAGGAGAGGGGTTTTTGGGAGCGGGAAGGCAGACCATTTTGGGCGGCGCAATAAAATGTTCTATGGTTAGACTGGTCTCAAAAAGTATATTTGCAAAGATTTGAAAATATACAACAAAATACCTATTCTGTCTCTGGTGGTTTTTCAACTCAGCTTTAAGTGTCGTAAAGAGCTTGGGAGCGAATTGTGACTTGAATTCCCTGGGAGGAACGACTGGTCCAAAACGCAACACTCCACATTCTTCAGGACAAGCTAAAATCATCAGCCCGGAGGTTGGGTCTTGGGCGCAGTTGGGTGTTCCAACAGGACAATGACGTCAAAAGTGGTAAAGGAATGGCTAAATCAGTCTAGAATGAAGGTTTTAGAATGGCCTTCCCAAAGTCCTGACTTGAACATGTGGACAATGCTGAAGAAACAAGTCCATGTCAGAAAACCAACACATTTAGCTGAACTGTACCAATTTTGTCAAGAGGAGTGGTCAAAAATTCAAGCAGAAGCTTGTGGATGGCTACCAAAAAGCGCCTTATTGCAGGTAAACTTGCCAAGGGACATGTAAGCAAATATTAACATTGCTGTATGTATACATTTGCTCACATTTTCAGTAGACCCATAATAAATTCAAAAAGAAGCAAACTTCATGAATGTTTTTAGTGACCAACAAGTACCTGCTCCAATCACTCTATCACAAAAAAATAGAAATGTTCTTTACAAGTGTATGTAAACTTTTGATCGCGACTGTACGGTATATATATCACGTTTTCAACCCTCAACCCATTTTTTTTAGCCCAATGTGGCCCCCAAGTCGAAAAGTTTGGACTCGCCTGTTCTAAACATTTGCTGTGTGTTGTGGAGAATGCATATATGTTTAAGAGTTCTTTCTTTATTCATAGTCATGTTTGGAGTATCTATTACTTTTCCATTGTATACTCTGTATACCAGTTTGTCTTTGTCTACAGAGGTCTGTTTAGTGTTTTAGACATTGGAATGTGAAGAGGATACATCCCCCTCCTTGCCTTATCAATGTTGGGGAAGGGAGAGGCATTCCTTTCAAGAAGTAGTTTCTTTCCGTTTGAATGTTAGACCATCCCGAGATGACGGTATGACTGTATTGATGTGGGCTGGTCTCCTGAAGCTTCAGTAAAACTTGATAATATTCCTATTCAGGAGGAACAGTGTGGTTTTCGTCCTGGTCGTGGAACTGTGGACCAGCTCTATACTCTCGGCAGGGTCCTTGAGGGTGCATGGGAGTTTGCCCAACCAGTCTACATGTGTTTTGTGGACTTGGAGAAGGCATTCGACCGTGTCCCTCGGGAAGTCCTGTGGGGAGTGCTCAGAGAGTACGGGGTATCGGACTGTCTGATTGTGGCAGTCCGCTCCCTGTATGATCAGTGCCAGAGTTTGGTCCGCATTGCCGGTAGTAAGTCGGACACGTTTCCGGTGAGGGTTGGACTCCGCCAAGGCTGCCCTTTGTCACCGATTCTGTTCATAACTTTTATGGACAGAATTTCTAGGCACAGTCAAGGCGTTGAGGGGATCTGGTTTGGTGGCTGCAGGATTAGGTCTCTGCTTTTTGCAGATGATGTGGTCCTGATGGCTTCATCTGGCCAGGATCTTCAGCTCTCACTGGATCGGTTCGCAGCCGAGTGTGAAGCGACTGGGATGAGAATCAGCACCTCCAAGTCCGAGTCCATGGTTCTCGCCCGGAAAAGGGTGGAGTGCCATCTCCGGGTTGGGGAGGAGATCTTGCCCCAAGTGGAGGAGTTCAAGTACCTCGGAGTCTTGTTCACGAGTGAGGGAAGAGTGGATCGTGAGATCGACAGGCGGATCGGTGCGGCATCTTCAGTAATGTGGACGCTGTATCGATCTGTTGTGGTGAAGAAGGAGCTGAGCCGGAAGGCAAAGCTCTCGATTTACCGGTCGATCTACGTTCCCATCCTCACCTATGGTCATGGGCTTTGGGTTATGACCGAAAGGACAAGATCACGGGTACAAGCGGCCGAAATGAGTTTCCTCCGCCGGGTGGCGGGGCTCTCCCTTAGAGATAGGGTGAGAAGCTCTGTCATCCGGGGGGAGCTCAAAGTAAAGCCGCTGCTCCTCCACATCGAGAGGAGCCAGATGAGGTGGTTCGGGCATCTGGTCAGGATGCCACCCGAACGCCTCCCTAGGGAGGTGTTTAGGGCACGTCCAACCGGTAGGAGGCCGCGGGGAAGACCCAGGACACGTTGGGAAGACTATGTCTCCCGGCTGGCCTGGGAACGCCTCGGGGTCCCACAGGAAGAGCTGGACGAAGTGGCTGGGGAGAGGGAAGTCTGGGCTTCCCTGCTTAGGCTGCTGCCCCCGCGACCCGACCTCGGATAAGCGGAAGAAGATGGATGGATGGATGGATTCCTATTCTGTCTTGATGGTCCTTCTTACTCAGCACATATGTCATCGAAAGAATTGGGGATTGATCAGTGACTTTAATTCCCTGAGAGGGAATACTGGCCAGACGCAACAGTGTATAGGAAAATAATAGCATGTTTTTGACACAGTGTCACCTATTTGTGTGCAGCAGTTGAGTAGACAAATAGTTTTTCCATATGAAGTACATTTGAGGGCCTGCTAAATCCCACAATCAATCATAAGGATTTCTAACGACTTTCCCCTTACCAAATCCCACCGACAAATCAAGCGCATGCTGCAAGAAATAAGTTGGACACACATGAGTGGGGACTCACCCAGCCTCTGGAGGTACTGCACGGTGCGCTCGTGGCCCTTTAGAGGAGAGTTGGCCTTGGTGGACTGATCCAGCAGAACCTGCAGAGCTGAGAGGGGCAAGGAAGACCGAATACACAAACATTGTCATCTGCTCTGCATTACATAACAATAACACCATCTAACTGGCAGAGGGTCTGGAGAGGCATGACTTCCCACCAGCGCGGCGCTGGAGGGCGAGGGTTGGACTGGAGTCTCGATTAAAAACGACGAAAAGCCAGGCGCTCAGAAGCTGTGGCCAGAAGACAAAAACCATGAGGCAGAAGTGCTGTTGCCGGTGAAAGGAAAACCCCCGTGAGAGCAAACAATGCTCTCCGTGGCTTCCATCCAAACTCAAAAGCTGGCATGTATTAAAATGAGTCAATGTCACATCCATCACGACAAACTAGAAGCAGACCGCACTCTCACTCTCTGAGGCACGCATCCAATTCAAGAGCTGCATGAAGGAATATGATTAGCATCCTAAACACCATCAAAAGTCAGCATTGTTCTCTTCCAGGTATGTATACTGATGTGGTGGTGTACCTTTCTGGTGCAGGCCCTTCTTCTCGTAGAGGATAATGAGCTCGCTGTACTTGTGCGCCTTCTTCAGGACGTATTCGCTCTCCTCGATGTGGCAGTGGTTGTTCTCCAGGCGCAGCAGGGGCGACACCAGGGCCACGTTGGTCTAAATCCACACAATCAGCACAAGAACCTTAGGGCCGTGTTCCCGAGCGGCGTTTGTTTATACACAACCAAGATTGGAAGCAGGAGACCTCACACGTGTGTTTGTTTGGTGTCCTGATGTGAGACCCTTGGACTAGGCCAGTGTTTGAAACCTTACTTTTTCTGTCTCAGGGCATTCAATCGATCGCAACTGGAACAGACTAGATGTGACCAATCTAAGTCTAAGTCTAGATGTGACCAATCTAAGACTACATGCGCCCAATCTAAGTCTAAGACTACATGTGACTAATTTAAGACTAGATGTGACCAATCTAAGTCTAAGACTACATGTGACTAATTTAAGACTAGATGTGACCAATCTAAGTCTAAGACTACATGTGACCAATTTAAGACTAGATGTGACCAATCTAAGTCTAAGACTACATGTGACCAATCTAAGTCTAAGACTAAATGTGTCCAATATAAGACTAGATGTGATCAATCTAAGACTAGTTGTGACCAATCTAAGTCTAAAACTAGATGTGATGTGACCAATCTAAGTCTAAGACTACATGTGATGTGACCAATCTAAGTCTAAGACGACATGTGACCAATCTAAGTCTAAGACTACATGTGACCAATCTAAGACTAGATGTGACCAATCTAAGACTAGATGTGACCAATCTAAGTCTAAGAGTAGATGTGACCAATCTAAGTCTAAGAGTAGATGTGACCAATCTAAGTCTAAGACTACATGTGACCAATTTAAGACTAGATGTGACCAATCTAAGCCTAAGACGACATGTGACCAATTTAAGACTAGATGTGACCAATTTAAGTCTAAGACTACATGTGACCAATCTAAGTCTAAGACTAAATGTGTCCAATATAAGACTAGATGTGACCAATCTAAGACTAGTTGTGACCAATCTAAGTCTAAAACTAGATGTGATGTGACCAATCTAAGTCTAAGACTACATGTGATGTGACCAATCTAAGTCTAAGACTACATGTGATGTGACCAATCTAAGTCTAAGACTACATGTGACCAATCTAAGACTAGATGTGACCAATCTAAGACTAGATGTGACCAATCTAAGTCTAAGACTACATGTGACCAATCTAAGTCTAAGACTACATGTGTCCAATCTAAGTCTAAGACTACATGTGACCAATCTAAGTCTAAGACTACATGTGTCCAATCTAAGACTAGATGTGACCAATCTAAGTCTAAAACTAGATGTGACCAATCTAAGACTAAATGTGACCAATCTAAGTCTAAAACTAGATGTGATGTGACCAATCTAAGTCTAAGACTACATGCGACCAATCTAAGTCCAAGACTAGATGTGATGTGAC
This sequence comes from Nerophis lumbriciformis, assembly GCF_033978685.3. Classification (NCBI taxonomy): domain Eukaryota; kingdom Metazoa; phylum Chordata; class Actinopteri; order Syngnathiformes; family Syngnathidae; genus Nerophis; species Nerophis lumbriciformis. The sequence goes on from NC_084573.2 coordinate 4,826,831, forward strand.
CAATCTAAGTCTAAGACTACATGTGACCAATTTAAGACTAGATGTGACCAATCTAAGTCTAAGACTACATGTGTCCAATCTAAGACTAGATGTGACCAATCTAAGACTAGATGTGACCAATCTAAGTCTAAAACTAGATGTGACCAATCTAAGACTAGATGTGACCAATCTAAGTCCAAAACTAGATGTGATGTGACCAATCTAAGACTAGATGTGACCAATCTAAGTCTAAAACTAGATGTGATGTGACCAATCTAAGTCTAAGACTACATGTGACCAATCTAAGTCTAAGACTACATGTGTCCAATCTAAGACTAGATGTGACAAATCTAAGACTAGATGTGACCCATCTAAGTCTAAAACTAGATGTGACCCATCTAAGTCTAAAACTACATGTGACCAATCTAAGACTAGATGTGACCAATCTAAGTCTAAAACTAGATGTGATGTGACCAATCTAAGTCTAGGACTACATGTGACCAATCTAAGTCTAAGACTACATGTGACCAATCTAAGACTAGATGTGACCAATCTAAAACTAGATGTGACCAATCTAAGTCTAAAACTAGATGTGACCAATCTAAGAGTAGATGTGACCAATCTAAAACTAGATGTGACCAATCTAAAACTAGGTGTGACCAATCTAAGAGTAGATGTGACCAATCTAAGGCTAAGGCTACATGTGACCAATACAAGTCTAAGACTACATGTGACCAATCTAAGTCTAAAAGACTGCATGTGACCAATCTAAGTCTAAGACTACATGTGATCAATCTAAGTCTAAGAGTACATGTGACCAATCTAAGTCTAAGACTAGATGTGACCAATCTAAGTCTAAGACTAGATGTGATGTGACCAATCTAAGTCTAAGACTACATGTGACCAATCTAAGTCTAAGACTACATGTGACCAATCTAAGACTAAATGTGACCAATCTAAGACTAGATGTGACCAATCTAAGAGTAGATGTGACCAATCTAAGTCTAAGACTACATGTGACCAATCTAAGTCTAAAAGATTGCATGTGACCTATCTAAGTCTAAGACTACATGTGATCAATCTAAGTCTAAGAGTCCATGTGATCAATCTAAGTCTAAGAGTACATGTGACCAATCTAAGACTAGATGTGACCAATCTAAGACTAGATGTGACCAATCTAAGACTTGATGTGACCAATCTAAGTCTAAGAGTAGATGTGACCAATCTAAGTCTAAGACTACATGTGACCAAAGTCTAAGACTACATGTGACCAATCTAAGTCGAAGACTACATGTGACCAATCTAAGTCGAAGACTACATGTGACCAATCTAAGTCTAAAAGACTGCATGTGACCAATCTAAGTCGAAGACTACATGTGATCAATCTAAGTCTAAGAGTACATGTGACCAATTTAAGTCTCAGACTAGATGTGATGTGACCAATCTAAGTCTAAGACTATATGTGACCAATCTAAGTCTAAGACTAGATGTGACCAATCTAAGTCTAAGACTACATGTGACCAATCCAAGTCTAAGACTACATGTGACCAATCTAAAACTAGATGTGACCAATCTAAGACTAGATGTGACCAATCTAAGACTAGATGTGACCAATCTAAGACTAGATGTGACCAATCTAAGTCTAAGACTACATGTGACCAATCCAAGTCTAAGACCACATGTGACCAATCTAAGACTAGATGTGACCAATCTAAGACTAGATGTGACCAATCTAAGACTAGATGTGACCAATCTAAGACTAGATGTGACCAATCTAAGTCTAAGACTACATGTGACCAATCCAAGTCTAAGACCACATGTGACCAATCTAAGACTAGATGTGACCAATCTAAGACTAGATGTGACCAATCTAAGTCTAAGACTACATGTGACCAATCCAAGTCAAAGACTACATGTGACCAATCTAAGTCTAAAAGACTGCATGTGACCAATCTAAGTCTAAGACTACATGTGACCAATCTAAGTCTAAGACTACATGTGACCAATCCAAGTCTAAGACTACATGTGACCAATCTAAGTCTAAAAGACTGCATGTGACCAATCTAAGTCAAAGACTACATGTGATCAATCTAAGTCTAAGAGTACATGTGACCAATCTAAGTCTAAGACTAGATGTGATGTGACCAATCAAAGTCTAAGACTACATGTGATGTGACCAATCTAAGTCTAAGACGACATGTGACCAATCTAAGTCTAAGACTACATGTGACCAATCTAAGACTAGATGTGACCAATCTAAGACTAGATGTGACCAATCTAAGTCTAAGAGTAGATGTGACCAATCTAAGTCTAAGACTAGATGTGACCAATCTAAGTCTAAGACTACATGTGACCAATTTAAGACTAGATGTGACCAATCTAAGCCTAAGACGACATGTGACCAATTTAAGACTAGATGTGACCAATCTAAGTCTAAGACTACATGTGACCAATCTAAGTCTAAGACTAAATGTGTCCAATATAAGACTAGATGTGACCAATCTAAGACTAGTTGTGACCAATCTAAGTCTAAAACTAGATGTGATGTGACCAATCTAAGTCTAAGACTACATGTGATGTGACCAATCTAAGTCTAAGACGACATGTGACCAATCTAAGTCTAAGACTATATGTGACCAATCTAAGACTAGATGTGACCAATCTAAGACTAGATGTGACCAATCTAAGTCTAAGAGTAGATGTGACCAATCTAAGTCTAAGACTACATGTGACCAATCTAAGTCTAAGACTACATGTGACCAATTTAAGACTAGATGTGACCAATCTAAGCCTAAAACGACATGTGACCAATTTAAGACTAGATGTGACCAATCTAAGTCTAAGACTAGATGTGACCAATCTAAGTCTAAGACTACATGTGACCAATCTAAGTCTAAGACTACATGTGTCCAATATAAGACTAGATGTGACCAATCTAAGACTAGTTGTGACCAATCTAAGTCTAAAACTAGATGTGATGTGACCATCTAAGTCTAAGACTACATGTGATGTGACCAATCTAAGTCTAAGACTACATGTGACCAATCTAAGACTAGATGTGACCAATCTAAGACTAGATGTGACCAATCTAAGTCTAAGACTACATGTGACCAATCTAAGTCTAAAAGACTGCATGTGACCAATCTAAGTCTAAGACTACATGTGATCAATCTAAGTCTAAGAGTACATGTGACCAATCTAAGTCTAAGACTAGATGTGACCAATCTAAGACTAGATGTGACCAATCTAAGTCGAAGACTACATGTGACCAATCTAAGTCTAAAAGACTGCATGTGACCAATCTAAGTCGAAGACTACATGTGATCAATCTAAGTCTAAGAGTACATGTGACCAATTTAAGTCTCAGACTAGATGTGATGTGACCAATCTAAGTCTAAGACTAGATGTGACCAATCTAAGTCTAAGACTACATGTGACCAATCCAAGTCTAAGACTACATGTGACCAATCTAAAACTAGATGTGACCAATCTAAGACTAGATGTGACCAATCTAAGACTAGATGTGACCAATCTAAGACTAGATGTGACCAATCTAAGTCTAAGACTACATGTGACCAATCCAAGTCTAAGACCACATGTGACCAATCTAAGACTAGATGTGACCAATCTAAGACTAGATGTGACCAATCTAAGACTAGATGTGACCAATCTAAGACTAGATGTGACCAATCTAAGTCTAAGACTACATGTGACCAATCCAAGTCTAAGACCACATGTGACCAATCTAAGACTAGATGTGACCAATCTAAGACTAGATGTGACCAATCTAAGTCTAAGACTACATGTGACCAATCCAAGTCAAAGACTACATGTGACCAATCTAAGTCTAAAAGACTGCATGTGACCAATCTAAGTCTAAGACTACATGTGACCAATCTAAGTCTAAGACTACATGTGACCAATCCAAGTCTAAGACTACATGTGACCAATCTAAGTCTAAAAGACTGCATGTGACCAATCTAAGTCAAAGACTACATGTGATCAATCTAAGTCTAAGAGTACATGTGACCAATCTAAGTCTAAGACTAGATGTGATGTGACCAATCAAAGTCTAAGACTACATGTGATGTGACCAATCTAAGTCTAAGACGACATGTGACCAATCTAAGTCTAAGACTACATGTGACCAATCTAAGACTAGATGTGACCAATCTAAGACTAGATGTGACCAATCTAAGTCTAAGAGTAGATGTGACCAATCTAAGTCTAAGACTAGATGTGACCAATCTAAGTCTAAGACTACATGTGACCAATTTAAGACTAGATGTGACCAATCTAAGCCTAAGACGACATGTGACCAATTTAAGACTAGATGTGACCAATCTAAGTCTAAGACTACATGTGACCAATCTAAGTCTAAGACTAAATGTGTCCAATATAAGACTAGATGTGACCAATCTAAGACTAGTTGTGACCAATCTAAGTCTAAAACTAGATGTGATGTGACCAATCTAAGTCTAAGACTACATGTGATGTGACCAATCTAAGTCTAAGACGACATGTGACCAATCTAAGTCTAAGACTATATGTGACCAATCTAAGACTAGATGTGACCAATCTAAGACTAGATGTGACCAATCTAAGTCTAAGAGTAGATGTGACCAATCTAAGTCTAAGACTACATGTGACCAATCTAAGTCTAAGACTACATGTGACCAATTTAAGACTAGATGTGACCAATCTAAGCCTAAAACGACATGTGACCAATTTAAGACTAGATGTGACCAATCTAAGTCTAAGACTAGATGTGACCAATCTAAGTCTAAGACTACATGTGACCAATCTAAGTCTAAGACTACATGTGTCCAATATAAGACTAGATGTGACCAATCTAAGACTAGTTGTGACCAATCTAAGTCTAAAACTAGATGTGATGTGACCATCTAAGTCTAAGACTACATGTGATGTGACCAATCTAAGTCTAAGACTACATGTGACCAATCTAAGACTAGATGTGACCAATCTAAGACTAGATGTGACCAATCTAAGTCTAAGACTACATGTGACCAATCTAAGTCTAAAAGACTGCATGTGACCAATCTAAGTCTAAGACTACATGTGATCAATCTAAGTCTAAGAGTACATGTGACCAATCTAAGTCTAAGACTAGATGTGACCAATCTAAGACTAGATGTGACCAATCTAAGACTAGATGTGACCAATCTAAGTCTAAGAGTAGATGTGACCAATCTAAGACTACATGTGACCAATTTAAGTCTAAGACTACATGTGACCAAAGTCTAAGACTACATGTGACCAATCTAAGACTACATGTGACCAATTTAAGTCTAAGACTACATGTGATCAATCTAAGTCTAAGACTACATGTGACCAATCTAAGTCTAAGACCTCATGTGACCAATCTAAGTCTAAAAGACTGCATGTGACCAATCTAAAACTACATGTGACCAATCTAAGTCTAAGACTACATGTGCTCAATCTAAGTCTAAGACTACATGTGACCAATCTAAGTCTAAAAAACTGCATGCGACCAATCTAAGTCTAAGACTACATGTGATCAATCTAAGTCTAAGAGTACATGTGACCAATCTAAGTCTAAGACTAGATGTGACCAATCTAAGACTAGATGTGACCAATCTAAGACTAGATGTGACCAATCTAAGACTAGATGTGACCAATCTAAGTCTAAAACTAGATGTGACCAATCTAAGACTAAATGTGACCAATCTAAGTCTAAAACTAGATGTGACCAATCTAGGACTAGATGTGACCAATCTAAGTCTAAAACTAGATGTGATGTGACCAATCTAAGTCTAAGACTACATGCGACCAATCTAAGTCTAAGACAAGACTAGATGTGACCAATCTAAGTCTAAAACTAGATGTGACCAATCTAAGACTAAATGTGACCAATCTAAGTCTAAAACTAGATGTGACCAATCTAGGACTAGATGTGACCAATCTAAGTCTAAAACTAGATGTGATGTGACCAATCTAAGACTAGATGTGACCAATCTAAGTCTAAAACTATATGTGACCAATCTAGGACTAGATGTGACCAATCTAAGTCTAAAACTAGATGTGACCAATCTAGGACTAGATGTGACCAATCTAAGTCTAAAACTAGATGTGACCAATCTAAGTCTAAGACTACATGCGACCAATCTAAGTCTAAGACTAGATGTGATGTGACCTATCTAAGTCTAAGACTACATGTGACCAATTTAAGACTAGATGTGACCAATCTAAGTCTAAGACTACATGTGACCAATCTAAGTCTAAGACTACATGTGTCCAATCTAAGACTAGATGTGACCAATCTAAGACTAGATGTGACCAATCTAAGACTAGATGTGACCAATCTAAGTCTAAAACTAGATGTGACCAATCTAAGACTAGATGTGACCAATCTAAGTCTAAAACTAGATGTGATGTGACCAATCTAAGACTAGATGTGACCAATCTAAGTCTAAAACTAGATGTGACCAATCTAAGACTAGATGTGACCAATCTAAGTCTAAAACTAGATGTGATGTGATCAATCTAAGTCTAAGACTACATGCGACCAATCTAAGTCTAAGACTAGATGTGACCAATCCAAGTATAAGACTACATGTGACCAATTTAAGACTAGATGTGACCATTCTAAGTCTAAGACTACATGTGTCCAATCTAAGACTAGATGTGACCAATCTAAGACTAGATGTGACCAATCTAAGTCTAAAACTAGATGTGACCAATCTAAGACTAGATGTGACCAATCTAAGATTAGATGTGACCAATCTAAGTCTAAAACTAGATGTGACCAATCTAAGACTAGATGTGACAATCTAAGTCTAAGACTACATATGACCAATCTAAGACTAGATGTGACCAATCTAAAACTAGATATGACCAATCTAAGAGTAGATGTGACCAATCTAAGTCCAAGACTACATGTGACCAATCCAAGTCTAAGACTACATGTGACCAATCTAAGTCTAAAAGACTGCATGTGACCAATCTAAGTCGAAGACTACATGTGACCAATCTAAGTCGAAGACTACATGTGACCAATCTAAGACTACCGTACATGTGACCAAAGTCTAAGACTACATGTGATCAATCTAAGTCTAAGACTACATGTGACCAATCTAAGTCGAAGACTACATGTGACCAATCTAAGTCTAAGACTACATGTGACCAATCGAAGTCTATGATCAAGAACTGATGAAGTCTACTTGGATGAGAGGTGAAACATCTTCCAAGACAAACTGAAGTGAAGTGAAGTGAATTATATTTATATAGCGCTTTTTCTCAATTGACTCAAAGCACTTTACATAGTGAAACCCAATATCTAAGTTACATTTTTAAACCAGTGTGGGTGGCACTGGGAGAAGGTGGGTAAAGTGTCTTGCCCAAGGACACAACGGCAGTGACTAGGATGGCGGAAGCGGGAATTGAACCTGGAACCCTCAAGTTGCTGGCACGGCCACTCTACCAACCGAGCTATACCGCCCCTGAGAAGTCCAGTTGTGATGGATTGAATACCCTGAGAGGACAACCACCTGGATTAATGACAACCTTCATGGACTTAGAGATGTTCAATTCAAAGACACAAATATCAAAATGACATATCTCACTTGGCATCTAATAAGTTCATATCACATGTTACATTCTTGTCTAATTTGCACATGATTGAATTCTACAGAAGAATATTCATTTCTTATATTTAAACTGAAGCTAGCTCTCCAATCAGCGAAACAGACTCAATAATGCCACGGTGACGTTTTGGTGAATGTACTGAGGAATTTGTGAAACTGAAACAAAACAATACAAAAATTAAAGCTGCAAGCAGCGTTGGTCGGGCCCGCGTATTTGGCAGGTGCTAGTCCTAAATGTCCCAATACTTTTGTCCAGTGATAGTCATAAGTGTCCCAATACTTTTGTCTACTTTTAGTCTGAAGTGTCCCAAGACTTTTGTCTAGTGTACCTACCTTGTCTGCATTGTGTGGGCACGTTGGTGCTTCCTGCTTTTAAGCAGCCATCTTAAAAAAACAGCAGCATCAGCGCAGCGGGTCTTTGAAGGGTCATAAAATCAAAACCGGAGCAGTTAGAAAAACGCGCTTCCGTAGTTTTAATCACAAGGGTTCAATCTCTCTCCTGTGTTAGTTTGAAGGCAAAACGACAAACGCGCTCAGAGGCAGGGCCGGCCCGTGGCATAGGCCGTATAGGCAAATGCTAAGGGCGCCGTCCATCAGGGGGCGCCACGCCAGTGCCACAAATGTTGGAGAAAAAAAAAAAAAGAAAAAAAAGTTGATACTATTATTTCTAAATACAAAAAATAATCCCACGTTAATTAAAATGCAAAGTAAAGCCTATTTAATAGAAATATTATTTGTTACAACATTACGCCCCCCCCACCCCCGCACGGTGCGCCACCTCCCTTCCCGTATCATGACTCTTTTTGGACGTCACCACATCAAAAAATCAACATAAGATGTCAAAACGGCCAAAACTGTCAGGTGCCCAGGGAAGAAAAAAGAGAAAAGAAGAGAAGGAGAAACAAGAAAAGACAGAGGTAGCAGGTAGGTAACGTTAGCCTACATGAAATTATTTGTCTGTTACAGAATGTGATAGTAACCTGGCTTTTTAGCATTAAGCTAATGTTACATGATTCGGCAATTGCTAATCAATAAATAGCTAGTTCTGTTTTAACGTCGGGTTAATATTGTGGAGGGGGCTAAATTGTTATGGAAAATAATAATGTAACGTTAGGTAATTACTGTACTCCCACCTTACATTCCTCAGGGACATTTGTATTAGATCTTTTAAGCAGGTGTTTTTTGTTTACATTATTGCCTTCTGGTTAGCTAATGTTTGCCCTGCAGGTAATAGTCACTTTTCCACCCCTTTATATATTAGGTATAGTTGTAAGTAAAAAAAAAAGGTCAAAGACAAAGCTATTCGGTTTCTTCTGAGTATATACACTTCAATGCCGATGTGGGGGGGCGCCACCTAAAATTTTGCCTAGGGCGCCAGATTGGTTAGGGCCGGCCCTGCTCAGAGGAGATAGATTTTGAAGGAAGGTGACCGGTTTTTACAAAAAATTTGTTTTGAAGAGGGAATAGCAAACTTCCTGTTGATTTTTGCTGAGAGTTGTCAATCTATGAAATGTAGGTCTAAGTGAGACCTACATAGAGGTTTTTGTTTCATGTCTCTCCGACTTTCCCAGTGGGAGTTACAGGCAGTTTTGTCATTTTTTTCTTCCGAGGAGCAGTTTTTTCTGCGTTTTATAAAAAAATTGCGGTAGAGCACAATTTTTAGATTTGGGGTTAGGTTTTTTCATTAGATCACAGTTTTAGCCAGTCCTGATGTGTGTGTTCAGTTTGGTGAATTTTGAAGCATGTTAAAAGGGTCAAATTAGAGCTCAAAGAGGCAAAAGTGACTGTTTTTAGTACTTTTTTGTCTTGAAGGGGGAATTGCCAACTTCCTGTTGATTTTTGCCCGAGGATGTACAATTATGAAAGGTAGGTGTAAGTCAGATCTACATAGAGGTTTTTGTTTCATGTCTCTCCGACCTTCCTAGTGGGAGTTACAGGCAGCTGAGTTTTTCTTTCTTCCTAGGGGGCGCTAGAGCGCAATTTTGAGTTTTTGGGTTCGGTTTTTTTATTAAAAGGCAATTTTCGCAGGTCCTGATGTGTGGGTCAAATATGGTGAGTTTTGAAGCATGTTAAGTGGGTCAAATTACAGCTCAAAGAGGCGGCGGAAGAAAAAAGAAAGAAGAAAAATAATAAAACCTTACAAATTCAATAGGTCCTTATGTCCCATTGTAAAAGGACTCCCGTTGGGACTCCTTTTACAATGGGCCATGCGGGCCCTAATAAAACCTTACAAATTCAATAGGTCCTTATGTCCCATTGCAAAGGACTCCCGTTGGGATTCCTTTTACAATGGGCCATGCAGGCCCTAATAATGCCATTGTAAGTTTATAATACTAATACAGACATTGAAAACGAGTTTGACAACCCTGATTATACTCCTACTAGAGCTAGATCAAGCGCCACAAGCGCAGGGACAAAATCAATCCCGATTTGGAAAGAATTCTTTGCTCTGGTGGCAGATGTGACAATTGAGGCAAGGCACAGGCCTTGTTGATTACTGCTACCTATGGCTGTCTCCATTCAAGGTCTCGGATGTACTATGTATGGTAAGCCACTGGAGCGATCAAGCTACATCGCAGGAAAGATGCTCGAATCACGAGGACAGTGATTGAGAACCGTACTGGTAGAAAAAAGTGCTTACGTGCAGGTAACATTTCAGCAGGGTGGTGTCGATGATCTGCAGGAGCTTCTTGCGGCTCTTAATGGTGGGCGTGCCCTCCATGAGCGGCGATGTGGTGGACGGGTCGGAGTCGTTGAGCTGCTTCACCAAGTGGCTGCGTTTCTGTGAAGAAGAAGAAGAAGAAGAACAAGAAAATGATGCTGCTGCTGCACTGAGGCGGGGCCACAAGCACAGACCTGGGTGAGGTAATCGATGAGCGCCAGGTGAGCCTTCTCCAGTTCTGCTCCAGACAGGGACGGCAGAGGGTTGGGGTAGTGCAGCTGCTTGCGGTAGTCGGACGGCAGCAGGTCCGGGTACAGGCCGATCACATGTGTGGGATCTTTGGGATGTGGAATATATAGGCTTGTGTTTATTTAAACCATGCATACATTTTATTATTGAATGTATCAAATGTGATGAACATTTAATGGACCACAATGGAAACAAGCCTTTTGGCTTTTTGTGCCATCCATTTGCCTTTTTAAAGCATTACATGGATTCAATTCTTTAAGATGTCAATAAACTTGTCAATCAATACAACATGATACATCCCCATTTTTAGTTTCTCTATTCAACATGTTCGAAAAGGAGTAGGAAGAAGCAGAGCTTATTTCATCCTACCATTTTTCCTTTACATAGCAGTTGCTAACACTTTTGTTCACTTCCGGTTCTCATTTTATTCACAATACACTTCAAAAGTAATTTGAAGTGTTCTTTTTTAATCAATAGTCATGTTTAAAGCTGCTAGTATTTTCCCATGTAGTGTGTCTTCTCTTTTATCTTATGTCCGCTAGTAAACTCTTTATTTTGTCTTAAGCTGTTTTGGCCAGTTCCTTATCTGTTTTGAAGAAGCAGCTGCGCTCCTTTCCGGGCGAGGGGGGCTGTTTATCGCTCTACATAAGCTGACTCTTTTTGTTAGGATTTACACCTCTTCTTGCTGATGCTATTGTCGCATTGCAAGGGCTGGTCTCCTCGAGCTTTAGTAAAACTTGGCCAAGTACTATTCTCAGGATGCTTTATTATTGTCCATTCTTTATCATGTACAAGACACATAAGAACTGAAATTACATTTTCGGCACTGTCCCACTAAGAGCAGACAGTGGGACTGTGTCTGGACCCCCTCCCCTGTAACCAGGGACCTCCCAAATAAATAGAGGAAGCACGCGGGCTGGACTTTAGAGCGTAGTTTGGATCTGTAACTAGAGTGCAGCCCAATAACGTCTCTCCTCATTGATCCAAATTGAACTCTGTCTCTGCATGATTCCTTGCTTCTTGTCAGTTTAATAGATGTCATCAGTGTTTGAACCTGACATTTATTTACACAGAAATATTTTGTAAATGTTTGTTTCCGACGGTGTCTGTAACACGGCAGTAAAACGGTTGATCAAACAAAACAGAAGTCATCGTCATGGACCCACTAGCTGCGGACGCTCGCTCTCTAATCAGCTAGACCGGGGGTCGGCAACCCGCGGCTCTTTGATCACTCTGATGCGGCTCAGCAGCTTACTTGCCGAACCCCCCGATTTTCCCGGGAGACTTCCGGATTTCAGTGCCTCTTGCAGAAAACTCCCGGGATTAATATTCACCGATTTTCACCCTTACATTTATAATAAGGGCGTGCCATGATGGTACAGCATTCGGCGCCCTCTACAATCTGTATTAACAGCGTGCCAGCCCAACCATTTGTTATACAGTATGCATCCTCTACTTGCACACGTACGTGACGGCAAGGCATACTTGGTCAACAGCCACACAGGTTACACTGACGGTGACCATATAAAACAACTTTAACACTCTTACTAATAATGCGCCACACTTTGAACCAAAACCAAACAAGAATGACAAACACATTTCGGGAGAACATCTGCACCTTTTTCAAGTTTATTCACAATACCATATAACAAATACAATAGTAGTGAAATATCATCATTTAAAGATGTTGGTACGTGAAAGGGTCCCCCAAATAAGCTAGAATAAGCTTTTGACAGGGTGTCCAGAGGATAGTATATACATGAAATGATGGAACATGGTAGCAAGTACAACAACAAAAAACAAAACAAAAAACAACGCTATATGATTAACACAAGATAATAGTACTAAAGCAAGCATACACATACATACATACATTCATTCAACCATGCAAAACCCAACAGTAGTCTACCCCACATGAGGCATTAAATATAGGTGGTTAATAGACAAGTTTTTAGTTTATTTTTGAAGTTGGAGAATGGATACAGCATCTTGAGGCTCTCATTAAGCCGGTTCCAAATCTTTGGTCCCCTGCATACAACACTTCGAGCGGTACAATCCAGTAAACAATGTTTCCCTGATATCAAATCTAAGTTACGAGTGTTGTGGGCATGCTGGGGACCTTAACACAACATAAACACAACAGAACAAATACCCAGAATCCCATGCAGCCCTGACTCTTCCGGGCAACATTATACACCCCTGTTACCACCAACCCCCTCTGTGCGTAGGTTGAGGTGGGCGGGGTTTGGTAGCGGGGGTGTATAATGTATCCCGGAAGAGTTAGGGCTGCATGGGATTCTGGGTATTTGTCCTGTTGTGTTTATGTTGTGTTACGGTGCAGATGTTCGCCCGAAATGTGTTTGTCATTCTTGTTTGGTGTGGGTTCACAGTGTGGCGCATTATTAGTAAGAGTGTTAAAGTTTTTTTTTATACTGCCACCGTCAGTGTGACCTGTGTGGTTGTTGACCAAGTATGCCTTGCTGTCACCTACGTGAGCAAGCGGAAGCCCCATACAAGGTGTGGCTGATCAGGCACGCTGGTTGTAGTGGGTGCTATATGCTGTACCATCACGGCACGCATGACTCTGACAAGCGCCATTCATAAAAAACCCGCGTACCGCACCAGCATTCAAATTCCATATTATGGTGTGGGCAGCGTGTCTGAGACCCTTGGTTTAAACGTAGCACAAAGCAAAAAAACAACTTTGTTTGCAGTGTTATTTCATTTTAAATTTCCAAAAAAATTTGTGGCTCTCATTGTTATCTATAATTTGTGAAACTGGTCAAAATGGTTCTTTGACTGGTAAAGGTTGCCGACCCCTGAGCTAGACAGATGTCCGATTTATGTAATATTTGGATGAGAGCCCCCCACCTGTGCCGAGTTTGGCGAAAACCTGCATGGAGTCATCAAATCTCTTCTGGCAGAACAGGTTGAAGGCATAAAGGTTCTGGATGTGGTGGATCTGCTGCTTCTTGTCACCGTCTGAATCGTCCTTCATCTTCTGGTGAAAGAAGAAGAAGAAAACAAACAACCCTGGCAGTACCCTTTGTTTTGTTTGTCATCATCATCTTCCAGCCATGACGGCTGACGTTCCAAATGAAACAGCTTGCACAGCTCAAAGCAGCACATTTGACTCAAGGCCGTGAGGACTACATTAAAAAGGGGTCCACTCACTGCCAGCTGAAGAGCAAGTTCGAACTGTTTGTCCTGGAGGAGCTGGCGGATCTGCGTGGCGATGGACACGGGCACCAGGCGCCACACAAAGTGGTTGCTGGCCACATACACGATATTTGGCCTGGCAAAGAAGACAACAACGCAGTGTTATATTGGTAAGATGCCCCCGAAAAGGGTCAAAAAGTTGAGTCATTATGACACAGAAACCATCCAAATGAACCAGCAAGATCAGGCAAGTGAGCACCTTTTGAGAAAAAGAGAGGCACATTTCTATCAGCACAAAGTACTGCCAGGAAAGCCCCAAAATAAAATGTTGAAAATCAAGACTACATTTCCTGCAATTGGGTGCATTTCTACTAGAGATGTCCGATAATGGCTTTTTTGCCATATCGTTGGAGGTAAAAAAAAATATCAATCATTATCGATAACCGGTGTGGTCCTGATGGCTTCATCTGGCCAGGATCTTCAACTCTCGCTGGATCGGTTCGCAGCAGCCGAGTGTGAAGCGACTGGGATGAGAATCAGAACCTCCAAGTCCGAGTCCATGGTTCTCGCCCGGAAAAGGGTGGAGTGCCATCTCCGGGTTGGGGAGGAGAGCCTGCCCCAAATGGAGGAGTTCAAGTACCTCGGAGTCTTGTTCACGAGTGAGGGAAGAGTGGATCGTGAGATCGACAGGCGGATCGGTGCGGCGTCTTCAGTAATGCGGACGCTGTATCGATCCGTTGTGGTGAAGAAGGAGCTGAGCCGGAAGGCAAAGCTCTCAATTTACCGGTCGATCTACGTTCCCATCCTCACCTATGGTCATGAGCTTTGGGTTATGACCGAAAGGACAAGATCACGGGTACAAGCGGCCGAAATTAGTTTCCTCCGCCGGGTGGCAGGGCTCTCCCTTAGAGATAGGGTGAGAAGCTCTGTCATCCGGGGGGAGCTCAAAGTAAAGCCGCTGCTCCTCCACATCGAGAGGAGCCAGATGAGGTGGTTCGGGCATCTGGTCAGGATGCCACCCGATCGCCTCCCTCGGGAGGTGTTTAGGGCACGTCCGACCGGTAGGAGGCCACGGGGAAGACCCAGGACACGTTGGGAAGACTATGTCTCCCGGCTGGCCTGGGAACGCCTCGGGATCCCCCGGGAAGAGCTGGAGGAAGTGGCTGGGGAGAGGGAAGTCTGGGCTTCCCTGCTTAGGCTGCTGCCCCCGCGACCCGACCTCGGATAAGCGGAAGAAGATGGATGGATGGATCGATCGATAACCGGAATACAGTTTTTCAGCCCTAGGTGCGAGTGTCCAGCGGCTCACCCAGCCGACGTGATGAACCGAGGTCTCTGCAGCTCTACGCTCTGCACCAACAGTCTGGGCTCCAAGGTCCTGATCTCCACGTAGCGAGGTAGCACTGCGATGATGTACGGAGGCTGGTGCTCTGAAGATAGCAGAATTAAATGCGGCTAAAACCCTCTTTTATAGAAGTGATAGATCTATTTGGACAGGTGCAAACAGTCTGCGGCGACTTACCCATCGCTATGGGGATGTCCGTCCAGTTCAAAGCACACTTTTGGGTGCAAACCCCCTCTTCGTTGAGCACCACGGTGAGGTCGTCCTGTCCGACGGCGACCTTCCCATCAGCCAGCGGGGCGACCAGCGGCTCTAACTGTTTCCCTGTGGGGAAGAGTTCCTTGATGGAGCCACGACCATCCATCTGGAGAAGAAAAAATAAATAAATACATTTAAAAAATCACACTTTTTCACTTTTAACAATAATTTGGACTGCATGATTACAAGTCACAAGGGCAGTCGCGGCTTTTGCCAAGGTCGCCGTGGTTAAATTCGAGCCCTGCAAACGGAATTACTTTTTAACAAATGTTATTAATTAGTGTGTTACTTCAAATATCTGGCATAATGCAGTTGAGATAAGTTTCATATGAGAGCAGTCTGCACCGGACCGAACAGCAGGACAGGTGTGTTAACAATGACAATACCTTTCACTGTTTATAACTCCTTGTGCAGATCTGAATGTTCATTATTTAAATGTTGACCTCAGTCTGAAGCAAAGGTGCTAATACTAATCGCCACATTTGGCGAGGCGTGTTTTAAAGCAGCTGTTGTGAGAGTAGCATATGTGGGATGCGTGACGAGTAAGTGAGTGGGCAAGTTAAAGGAAAATGTTGCTCCTTTTGACCACGTGGTTATTTATCAAACACTAGAGCAGCAATGTTGTAATAGTGCAAAGCTAGTATAACATACATACATACATACATACATACATACCAGTGACGTGCGGTGAGGTTGATGGCTGGTGAGGCACTGACTTCATCACAGTCAGATTTACAAACATATGAACCCTAAAGAGTATCTTATTCACCATTTGATTGGCAGCAGTTAACGGGTTATGTTTAAAAGCTCATACCAGCATTCTTCCCTGCTTGGCACTCAGCATCAAGGGTTGGAATTGGGGGTTAAATCACCAAAAATTATTCCCGGGAGCGGCGCCGCTGCTGCCCACTGCTCCCCTCACCTCCCAGAGGGTGAACAAGGGGATGGGTCAAATACAGAGGACAAATTTCATTACACCTAGTGTGTGTGTGACAATCATTGGTACTTTAACTTAACTTTACACATACAAACTGTAGCACACAAAAAAGCACATTTAATAAAAAAAACTTTATTATGGTCTTACCTTAACTTAAAAATTAAGTCCATGTGCCGCAACTAAAGCCCTCACTTTAACTTTCCACGTGCAAGATTGAATCTATTTAAAAAAGTGTAACCAAGGGTTTATAAATGTCGCCTGTACTGTATGAAACTACAAAATAACAAACACGGAGGCTCCAGTTTACACGAGGACCACTTTATTTACCTTATTTCAAAAACTTCCGCTCCACTCCATGTCATCACTTCCGCTCTTAGCGCCTTCAAAATAAGAGCTCGAGGCATATACTGTATAACAGCGCATAACAGGAACTTAACATCACAAAGAGGAAAGCCCATGAAAATAGGTTACAAAAGTTATTTAATAAGAAGCCAAAAAGTGCAAAAACAATAATGTTCGTGTTGGAGGAGTTGTGAATTAGATACACCTGCAGTCTGCAGGTGTACCTAATGTTGTGGCCCTGCAGTCATTCACAACTCCTCCAACACCAACATTATTGTTTTTGCACTTTTTGGCTTCTTATGAAATAACTTTTTTAAATAGATTCAATCTTGCACGTGGAAAGTTTAAGTGTGGGCTTTAGTTGATATAACAATTCTACGGCGGGGGTGCAGGAGGCGGGGCTACTGGAGCCTCAGCCAGTGCGTCTTTTGCAGCCGTTTTATGATCGCTCAGCACAAGAAATACGTTACACACATACAGTTGTTGACAAAATACACTGTACATTATATACCTCAGCTAACTAAACTATGGAAATGTATAATATAATTCATATAGCAATACAGTCTCACTGCACAGCAGGCCAGCAGTTAGCCGAGTCCGGAATCAATGTTGAGGCACTGAGTGACGTGCCTCAACTGGCTGCTGTTCACCGAACCGTCTCTTCTCAGTATTTGAACGGCAAATGTGAAAATTCAGCGATTTTGAATAAAAATAATCTAAAACTGGTGAAGTTAAATGGAAAATAACTTTATAGTATAATCACTGGATACATATAACAATTTAATTTTTTATCTTATTTTTTTACATTGTTTTTCTTTCCATGATGGCAGGTGAGGCCTCACCTGCCTCTAGTGACTGCACGTCACTGATACATACATACATACCTACATACATATATATGTAAACATATACATATATATGTAAACATATACTGTATTTTTCGGAGTATAAGTCGCACCTGCCGAAAATGCATAATAAAGAAGGGAAAAAACATATATAAGTCGCACTTTTTTGGGGAAATTTATTTGATAAAAGCCAACACCAAGAATAGACATTTGAAAGGCAATTTAAAATAAATAAAGAATAGTGAACAGGCTGAATAAGTGTACGTTATATGAGGCATAAATAACCAACTGGTATGTTAACGTAACATATTATGGTAAGAGTCATTCAAATAACTATAACATATAGAACATGCTATACGTTTACCAAACAATCCGTCACTCCTAATCGCTAAATCCCATAAAATCTTATACGTCTAGTCTCTTACGTGAATGAGCTAAATAATATTATTTGATATTTTACAATAATGTGTTAATAATTTCACACATAAGTCGCTCCTGAGTATAGGTCGCATCCCCGGCCAAACTATGAAAAAAACTGCGACTTATAGTCCGAAAAATACGGTATATATATATATATATATATATATATATATATATATATATATATATATATATATATATATATATATATATTAGAGATGCGCGGTTTGCGGGCACAACCGCGGAGTCCGCGGATTATCCGCGGATCGGGCGGATGAAATTAAAAAAAATTTGATTTTATCCGCGGGTCGGGTCGGGTGGTTGAAATAAATAAAAAAATTAGATTTTAAATAGATTCAGGCGGGTGGCAGTTAAACCAATTGGGAAATATATATACATAGTTAAATGTTGTTACCCACATACGAAAAACGAGCAGGCACCTGCAGCATATGCCACAACAGAAGAAAAAAAAAAAAAGAGATGGACACTTTTACGGAGCGGAGAAGGGACGCCTCGCCGGGGTCCGGGACCGAGGCCCCTTCCCCCGAGAGGGCCCCACCGGGAGCCGTAGCTGAGGCGATCCGCGAGAAGGGCCCGACGCACGTCCAGGGTCACCACCGCGCCCACCGCACCGACACCCCGCCTCGTCCGCCTTCGCCGCGGCCGGCGTCACGCGCAGCAGGTAAGCAGCTTACCTGCCCGCCACCCCCGTGGCCGGGGGCTCGTAACAGGGGTCACTCCGCGCGCTCCGCCCGCGCAGCTTACCTGCCCGCCACCCCCGTGGCCGGGGGCTCGTAACAGGGGTCACTCCGCGCGCAGTGCGCTCACGAAAGGGGTGGGGCTCACCCTGGTTGATATAGACAGCAGGACGGTGGCCATGGAAGTCGGAACCCGCTAAGGAGTGTGTAACAACCCACCTGCCGAATCAACTAGCCCTGAAAATGGATGGCGCTGAAGCGTTGGGCTCATACGCGGCCGTTGCCGGCAGCGAGATGCGCTTGGAGGTGCGCTCAGCGCGGCTCCCATATGATTGCGCACTGGTGTGCGTCTGGGTCGTGACAGCGTGGCACGCGAATGTCTGCACTGCATTGGATCAGTCTCCTTTCTTTAACAGGCAAAAGCTTTATAACCTCACTAATGCCTTGCATCGTCTATATTAGATATATAACAACGGGCGGGTGCGGGCGGATGCGGTTCTGATCAAATGTTACATCGGGTGGATGGCGGATGGTTGACGACTTTCTGATGCGGTTGTGGATGAAATAATTGCCTATCCGCGCATCTCTAATATATATATATATATATATATATATATATATATATATATATATATATATTGTCGGAGGCAGATATTTACATATATCCGAATTTAAGTGTTACTTCTTTTCTTTCATAGTCATATTTGAAAACAGCTCTTGTTTTCCATTTATTCTCTTTCTGTTTCTCTGCAAGTAAACTGTGTGTGTTAACCTTGAATTCTTTGGAATGTGTTTTGACTAGAGAGATAATGTGCATGTGTTTTGACTATAGAGAGGGGAGAGGGTTTTGGGGTCGGGAAGACAGACCATCTTAGCGGGGCGATCCGAATGTTCTATGCTGTCTCTGTCAATGTATATATGCAAAATTTTGCAAATATATTACAAAATACCTATTCTGTCTCTGGTGGTTTTTCAACTCAGCTTTAAGTGTCGTAAAGAGCTTGGGAGCGAATTGTGACTTGAATTCCCTGGGAGGAACAACTGGTCATAAAACGCAACAATATATATATAGTTACTATATAATTTTGGACATCCCTGGTTTACAGTAATGCATCACTGACACTGTCAACAAAGTGAACACTACTATCTTTGATACAGCTCTTGTATTGGATCTGTGTATGTGTTTGCTGAGTGGATAGCACATGGATAAACATGCCTACCCGAATAAGGTAGTAGTCTCTTTTGAAGCCGACACAGATGGAGTTCTCGCACCACGCCATGGACTTTGGGATATCTGGAGCGCCAAAGTCGCCCTGACAGACAAGACGGGGAAATAAAAGGTGATTGAAGACCAAACCTAAATAGTATGGCGAGAGTGTAACTGAGGCATGTTGTGTTTTACCTGCAGCTCATGGAACTCTCGGTCTTTCCAGTAATAAAGCTGGAGCTTCTTTTTCACCGCAACACACATTCTCAGTGTTTCCTCTCCTGAGCTGCTTTGCTGGAAACAACATGGAACAAATGACATAATAGTCGCGTGGAAACGAGAAGTTGCAGTTGGATTACTTGCCAGTTCTGTGCAAAGGTGCTATTAGGGTTATTGTTCTAGCAATTCTCTAATGATTGGCTACAACGAGTGTGCATGTGATGACGTGTTTAAAAGCCTGCTGTGCAATTCAATAATTGACAGCATGTATACACAATTATCATCAGTAGCCTTTGTAATATTTGTTTTAATGAGTATATTGAATATATGAGCTGTGTTAGGGAGAGGAGTTATACTCGTCTAAAAAAAAAGAAAGAAATGGACCTCAAAAAAATGTCATTATCGGCTTTATTTACAAAAGATTCTTAGGGTACATTAAATATGTTTATTATTGCTAATTAGTCCTTAAATAAAATAGTGCACATACTAGACAACTTGTCTTTTAGTAGTACGTAAACAAACAAAGACTCCTGATTAGTCTATGCAGTAACATATTGTGTCATTTATACACCTATTATTTTGTACACATTATGAGGGACAAACTGTAAAAATTGATTATCAACCCACTTGTTCATTTACTGTTAATATCTGCTTATTTTCTGTTTTAACATGTTCTATCTACACTTCTGTTAAAATGTAATAATCACTTATTCTTCTCTTCTTTGATACTTTACATTAGTTTTGGATGATACCACACATTTAGGTATCGCTCCGATACAAAGTGATCATACATTGGTCATATTCAAAGTCCAGGGACATATTTCCTGAATTTATAAACATAATTTAGATTAAAAAAAAAAGAAAATAGATTTTGTGAGGCAAAAAAATATCCATGTAATAATAGTAGTATCGACTAGATACGCTCTTGTACTTAGTATCATTACAGTGGATGTCAGGTGTAGATCCGCCCATGGCGTTTGTTTACATTGTGACGCTGGTGAGCTACGGTGTGTAGTGAAACATGTTTAGCTATTCCTCGTCCTCCAGAGATAACGTACCTGTAAGAAACCTACTTTATTTGTCACCATGGAGACCAGGATTAGTGATTTGGAAGTAGCTAAAACACTACAGACTGATGGATGTTAGCCGCTAGCTAGCTAGCCGTGTCTTAAAACCTCTTAAGGCCCAAGCTGTTTGTTTACATGCTTTTTTTTTATTTCTCTTTGCTATTTGGGCTTATTGGACCCTAATTAGAATAAAAACTAAGAATCATCTTTTGATATGATGTACTTAGTCCATAAGTACACAAACGTGTACTTCATGTTTAGTGACATGCTAATTCTTATTTTTACACTTTTTTTTCCCATATTCCATTGTATGTTATACTCTTATGACACCACCAGATGGCAGTGTAAGTGTCCACATAAGCGGCCTTAAGACCCCAATTCAGTAGTGTACACAATTTTGGAAATAAGAACTAAAAGGTGCTGTCCACGCATGTGGCCACTAAACCTTTAGAGGAATTATAGCACCTCTTCCTGAGGGTGTTTCAGTGTTATAACTTCACCTTTATCTTTACTTTTTACACCAAAATGCGTCCGTTCTCCCTTTTCTGTCTACACACTGTGTCTGCTTGTAAGTACTCTATGTGTGTGCGCTGCCGAACATGCTCCTCTGCTCGTAAAACCAGCAATGTCATGATGTGACAGGGGGAACCGGTACTTTTCAAACAGGGTATAGTACCGTACTATACTAGTACCGGTATACAGTACAACCCTACATTATAGACATTTTTGCATCCGGTTTTATTTGTATTTTACGGCTCTGTCGATGTCTGTGTCGTTTTTTAGAGTTTTACGGAACATGTTTGTGCCCGGAATGAAGTCTGAGGATGATGCGTGCGAGTTTGTCGTATGAATCTGCACTAAAACGGTAGCAATTGCAAAACAGCTAAAATTCGTAAGACGACGGCAGCCACTCAAGGAGCCCAAAGGCTGTTCGTCGCAATGGAAGGTTTGGGCCGGGCTGTAGGATCACAGTCCGGGGCGATTTCTGAACTGAATCGCAAGATGGATCACATCATGGAGAAGCTTGCTGAAAGGGAAAAATTGGATATGAGAGCCAACATGGACGAATAGAACAGACAAGCCATTGTAATGTCTGCTCGCGGAAAAACAAAAATCCTAATCTACGATTTGACTCCCTCGAATGGTCTTGACGCTGCAACAACAGGAGCAGGCTGTTCTGTAAACATCCCCTGAGGACTCTCAAAGATGGACGCTTTTGACCTCCGACACCTGGAAGTCGAACTTTGCTTGCATTGCATGCAGAACGGCCCCCGGGCCTATGGACACAGCACCACTACACCCAAAGACAATGGGCATATACACAAACACACTCCCCACCCCCACCCAACGCCTTCACCACCGCTTGATTCCCCTTCGGGATGATGGATGGCTGAGTAGCGCTTTATAGCAGCAGGCCGGCCTCCATGGCCACAACTCCCTCCCCTCTGTTGTGATTATATGTAACTTGTTTATGTGTGCTATGGTAAATGAGTTTCTTTCCCTTGGACTCGGTCTGGACCCCCTCCCGAGGGTCCAGCTTTTGACTGATATTTCTTACTTTTCCCCCCTTTCCCAATATCACCTTTTTCCCACCTTTTTTAAGGAGTGCCATAAGTGGCTGATCCGTTGGCGGTCCTGTTCTAGTCTCCCTGTAACGTATGTCTGCTCTTAGTGGGACTGTGCCCAAAATGTCATTTCAGTTCTTATGTGTCTTGTAGGGATGTCCCGATCCGATATTTGGATCGGATTGGCCGCCGATATTTGCCAAAAAATGCGTATCGGCAAGGCATGGGAAAATGCTGATCCAGATCAAAAAAAAACTCCGGTCCGTGTTTTCCAACGCACCTATTTAAATAATACATTCCACTTTTCTGCTGCTCTGTAATTTCCGTTCCGCATTTTCCAGCACACCTTCAACACATCCACAATTCTCACGCAGTTGCTTTTAGCTGCTGGCATTACACGACAGGCTCTTCTCACTCTTTCCTGTGTCTCCCCCTCACAGACAGCGAGCGCACCTTCTTACACACGTCACATACTGTCACGACATACGTCACATACTGCCACGTCATACGTCACATACGTATACGTCCTCTCCCAGCAGAGAGCGAGGTAGCGGCATGGCTAACGTTAGCTGTGATGCTAGCGCAGCCGCTAAGGTGCGCGCCTGCTCAAGCGTCCTCTGCGCACGGCAAATCTATGCCACGTACAAAATCAAATAAAAAAATAAGCGCATAACAATTTTCGACACACGGACACGACAGAGACAACAGTTTTCGTCATCATTGTGCAAATATTGTGACGTCTGTCGAGACGCTTACCTCCATTCGGTGCCACACGTCCACACCATCAAAATGCCGAGGCAAAAATTTCCACATCAACACCGTATGAAAAAAATTAGTGATTTTTTTAGTTGTGATTTCCTTCTCTGCATGAAAGTTTAAAAGTAGCATATATTAATGCAGTATGAAGAAGAATGTTTTAATGTAGACATGCAAGCCTTGAAAGAACATTTTGAAAATCAAGACTACATTTCCTGCAAATGGGTGCATTTCTACCCTATATTTTAACTTTAGATTTATTCTCATATCAAACTCTTTTGGCTGTCTTTTTGACACTTACCCTCCACACCCCGGATTATAAATAATGTAAATAATTCGATGTGATTATCTTGTGTGATGACTGTATTATGATGATAGTATATATCTGATAGTATATATCCGTATCATGAATCAATTTAAGTGGACCCCGACTTAAACAAGTTGAAAAACTTATTGGGGTGTTACCATTTAGTGGTCAATTGTACGGAATATGTACTTCACTGTGCAACCTACTAATAAAAGTCTCAATCAATCAATCAAAACACATAGAATCATCATACTGCTGTGATTATATGCATCAAGTGTTCATTCAAGGCTAAGGCAAAATATTGAGATATATATCGTGTATCGCAATATGGCCTTAAAATATCGCAATATTAAAAAAAGGCCATATCGCCCAGCCCTAGTTCAATGATGCCATTTCTGTTTGTCATGTATCATTTTGTCTATTTTGTGTTTATCCTTGAATAAACAGGTGAGTTTCTTGTTACCAACCATTGTGTATTATTCAAACTCCCCTAATTCAGCTGGCTAGTTGTTATCAAGAGTACTAAAACCCTTTTCAACATGATTCTGACAACTACGTAGGCTAAATAACTTTAAACTTTAATACATGCTCGGATAGGCCAGTATCGGTATCGGTCAGTATCGGTATCAATCGGAAATGCAAAAACAATATCGGTATCGGATCGGAAGTGCAAAAACCTGGATCGGGACATCCCTAGTGTCTTGTACATGTTAAAGAATGGACAATAATAAAGCATCCTGAATCCTGATCCATTCTGAGCTGAGTGAGAAGTCCCACATCGTATTGTCAGTGTGAGGAACCAACCTGCAGGTCACAGACGAAAAGCGTGGCTCCTTTTGCTTTGGACAGGACTGTGATTTGCTGGAAAGTCAGGAGGTCGTGGACGTGGATGTTGTTCTCTGCAGGACAACTTGGGTCAGGTCGCAAACCACACGGCACAACGAGGTTTCGAAAGGTGAGGACTTACCCAGGAGACTGACCAGTATTTTGTACTGCGAGACGACATAAAGCTGCGGAAGAGGCGAGAGTTTGCCAATGAAGATGGAGATAGCGTTCAAATGCTTTGCAGCACCATTACCTGCTGGATCTTCTTTGAAAAGTTCTTGTTGGATTTCTCCAGTGTCACTTCAAAGAGGTTGGTTGCTAAAAGGGGGGGAAAAAAAGGTTCATCACACGTTTTTAAACGCCTCTTCAAAGCTGGGGGAGTCTTAACCCTTGTGTAATGTTCATATTGTTGTTACTCAGCCAGCGTTTGTGGGTCTGATGGACTTTTAATGCCTCACAATAAAACACTTTTAGGTTAAAATACTGAACAGATGTTTACCTAATCCCAATAAACATCTGTTCAATATTTTAACATAAAAGTGTTTGATTGTGAGGCAATAAAAGCCACAAAATGCAACGGATCCATCATTCCAATGGTCAAATCAACGTCAGAACCCAACATTGAATAAACGTTGTCAAAAAGCATGTTCTTTCAACGTTGTATTTGTGTTGTAGAATATTGGTTAGGCAATGACCAAATTTTAATGTCAAATCAACGTCACAACCCAACATTGTCAAAAAGCATGTTGTTTCAATGTTGTAGAATATTGGTTGGGAAATGACCGAATTTCAACGGTCAAATCAACGTCAAAACCCAACATTGATTAAGCGTTGTCAAAAAGCATGTTGTTACAACATTGTATTTGTTTTGTAGAATATTGGTTGGGAAAATACCAAATTTCAATGGTCAAATCAACGTCAGAACCCAACATTGATTAAGCGTTGTCAAAAAGCATGTTGTTTCAACGTTGTATTTGTGTTGTAGAATATTGGCTGGGAAATTACCAAATTTCAATGATCAAATCAACATCAGAACCCAACATTGATTAAACGTCGTCAAAAAGCATGTTGTTTCAATGTTGTATTTGTGTTGTAAAATATTGGTTGGGAAATGACCAAAATTCAATGTCAAATCAACGTCACAACCCGACATTGTCAAAAAGCATGTTGTTTCAATGTTGTAGAATATTGGTTGGGAAATGACCAAATTTCAATGGTCAAATCAACGTCAGAATCCAACACTGATTAAATGTTGTCAAAAAGGTTGTTGTTTTAACGTTGTATTTGTGTTGTAGAATATTGGTTGAGAAATGACCAAATTTCAACGGTCAAATCAACGTCAGAACCCAACATTGATTAAAAGTAGTCAAAAAGCATGTTGTTTCAACGTTGTATTTGTGTTGTAGAATATTGGTTGGGAAATGACCAAAGTTCAACGGTCAAATCAACGTCAGAACCCAACATTGAATAAACGTAGTCAAAAAGCATGTTGTTTTAACATTGTTTTGTGTTGTAAAATATTGGTTGGGAAATGACCAAATTTCAATGTCAAATCAACGTCACAACCCAACATTGCCAAAAAGCATGTTGTTTCAATGTTGTAGAATATTGGTTGGGAAATTACCAAATTTCAATGGTCAAATCAACGTCAGAATCCAACATTGATTAAACGTCGTCAAAAAGCATGTTGTTTCAACGTTGTATTTGTGTTGTAGAATATTGGTTGGGAAATGACCAAATTTCAACGGTCAAATCAACATCAGAACCCAACATTGATTAAACGTCGTCAAAAAGCATGTTGTTTCAATGTTGTATTTGTGTTGTAAAATATTGGTTGGGAAATGACCAAAATTCAATGTCAAATCAACGTCACAACCCAACATTGTCAAAAAGCATGTTGTTTCAATGTTGTAGAATATTGGTTGGGAAATGACCAAAGTTCAACGGTCAAATCAACGTCAGAACCCAACATTGATTAAACGTTGTCAAAAAGCATGTTGTTTCAACGTTGTATTTGTGTTGTAGAATATTGGTTGGGAAATGACCAAATTTCAATGTCGAATCAACGTCAGAACCCAACATTGATTAAACGTTGTCAAAAAGCATGTTGTTTCAACGTTGTATTTGTGTTGTAGAATATTGGTTGGGAAATGACCAAATTTCAATGTCAAATCAACGTCACAACCTGACATTGTCAAAAAGCATGTTGTTTCAATGATGTAGAATATTGGTTGGGAAATGACCAAATTTCAATGTCAAATTGACGTCAGAACACAACATTGAATAAAGATTGTCAAAAAGCATGTTGTTTCAACATTGTATTTGTGTTGTAAAATATTGGTTGGGAAATGACCAAATTTCAATGTCAAATCAACATCACAACCCAACATTGTCAAAAAGCATGTTGTTTCAATGTTGTAGAATATTGGTTGGGAAATGACCAAAGTTCAACGGTCAAATCAACGTCAGAACCCAACATTGATTAAACGTAGTCAAAAAGCATGTTGTTTTAACATTGTTTTGTGTTGTAAAATATTGGTTGGGAAATGACCAAATTTCAATGTCAAATCAATGTCACAACCCAACATTGTCAAAAAGCATGTTGTTTCAATGTTGTAGAATATTGGTTGGGAAATGACCATATTTCAATGGTCAAATCAACGTCAGAATCCAACACTGATTAATGTTGTCAAAAAGGTTGTTGTTTTAACGTTGTATTTGTGTTGTAGGATATTGGTTGGGAAATGACCAAATTTCAACGGTCAAATCAACGTCAGAACCCAACATTGTCAAAAAGCATGTTGTTTCAATGTTGTAGAATATTGGTTGGGAAATGACCGAATTTCAACGGTCAAATCAATGTCGAAACCAACATTGATTAAACGTTGTCAAAAAGCATGTTGTTTCAACGTTGTTTTTGTGTTGTAGAATATTGGTTGGGAAATGACCAAATTTCAATGTCGAATCAACGTCACAACCTAACATTGTCAAAAAGCATGTTGTTTCAATGTTGTAGAATATTGGTTGGGAAATGACCAAATTTCAATATCAAATCAACGTCACAACCCAACATTGATTAAGCGTTGTCAAAAAGCATGTTGTTTCAACGTTGTAGAATATTGGTTGGGAAATGACCAAATTTCAATATCAAATCAACGTCACAACCCAACATTGATTAAGCGTTGTCAAAAAGCATGTTGTTTCAACGTTGTATTTGTGTTGTAGAATATTGGTTGGGAAATTACCAAATTTCAATGGTCAAATCAACGTCAGAACCCAACATTGATTAAACGTTGTCAAAAAGCATGTTGTTTCAACGTTGTTTTTGTGTTGTAGAATATTGGTTGGGAAATGACCAAATCTCAATGTCGAATCAACGTCACAACCTAACATTGTCAAAAAGCATGTTGTTTCAATGTTGTAGAATATTGGTTGGGAAATGACCAAATTTCAATATCAAATCAACGTCACAACCCAACATTGATTAAGCGTTGTCAAAAAGCATGTTGTTTCAACGTTGTATTTGTGTTGTAGAATATTGGTTGGGAAATTACCAAATTTCAATGGTCAAATCAACGTCAGAACCCAACATTGATTAAACGTCGTCAAAAAGCATGTTGTTTCAATGTTGTATTTGTGTTGTAAAATATTGGTTGGGAAATGACCAAACTTCAATGACAAATCGACGTCAGAACACAACATAGAATAAATGATGTCAAAAAGCATGTTGTTTCAACGTTGTATTTGTGTTGTAAAATATTGGTTGGGAAATGACCAAAATTCAATGTCAAATCAACGTCACAACCCAACATTGTCAAAAAGCATGTTGTTTCAATGTTGTAGAACATTGGTTGGGAAATGATCGAATTTCAATGGTCAAATCAACGTCAGAACCCAACATTGATTAAACGTTGTCAAAAAGCATGTTGTTTCAACGTTGTTTTTGTGTTGTAGAATATTGGTTGGGAAATGACCAAATTTCAATGTCAAATCAACGTCACAACCTAACATTGAATAAACGTCAAAAAGCATGTTGTTTCAACGTTGTATTTGTGTTGTAAAATATTGGTTGGGAAATGACCAAATTTCAATGTCAAATCAACGTCACAACCTGACATTGTCAAAAAGCATGTTGTTTCAATGTTGTAGAATATTGGTTGGGAAATGACCAAATTTCAACGGTCAAATCAACGTCAGAACCCAACATTGATTAAACGTTGTCAAAAAGCATGTTGTTTCAACGTTGTATTTGTGTTGTAAAATATTGGTTGGGATATGACCAAATTTCAATGGTCAAATCAAAGTCAGAACCCAACACTGATTAAACGTTGTCAAAAAGCATGTTGTTTCAACGTTGTATTTGTGTTGTAGAATATTGGCTGGGAAATGACCAAATTTCAATGATCAAATCAACATCAGAACCCAACATTGATTAAACGTCGTCAAAAAGCATGTTGTTTCAATGTTGTATTTGTGTTGTAAAATATTGGTTGGGAAATGACCAAAATTCAATGTCAAATCAACGTCACAACCCAACATTGTCAAAAAGCATGTTGTTTCAATGTTGTAGAATAATGGTTGGGAAATGACCGAATTTCAACGGTCAGATCAACGTCAGAACCCAACATTGATTAAACGTTGTTAAAAAGCATGTTGTTTCAACGTTGTATTTGTGTTGTAGAATATTGGTTGGGATATGACCAAATTTCAATGGTCAAATCAAAGTCAGAACCCAACACTGATTAAACGTTGTCAAAAAGCATGTTGTTTCAATATTGTAGAATATTGGTTGGGAAATGACCAAAATTCAATGGTCAAATCAACGTCAGAACCCAACATTGATTAAACGTCGTCAAAAAGCATGTTGTTTCAACGTTGTATTTGTGTTGTAAAATATTGGTTGGGAAATGACCAAAATTCAATGTCAAATCAATGTCACAACCCAACATTGTCAAAAAGCATGTTGTTTCAATGTTGTAGAATATTGGTTGGGAAATGACCAAATTTCAATGTCAAATCAACGTCACAACCCAACATTGATTAAGCGTTGTCAAAAAGCATGTTGTTTCAACGTTGTATTTGTGTTGTAGAATATTGGTTGGGAAATTACCAAATTTCAATGGTCAAATCAACGTCAGAACCCAACATTGATTAAACGTCGTCAAAAAGCATGTTGTTTCAACGTTGTTTTTGTGTTGTAGAATATTGGTTGGGAAATGACCAAATTTCAATGGTCAAATCAACGTCAGAATCCAACATTGATTAAACGTTGTCAAAAAGCATGTTGTTTCAATGTTGTATTTGTGTTGTAAAATATTGGTTGGGAAATTACCAAAATTCAATGTCAAATCAACGTCACAACCCAACATTGTCAAAAAGCATGTTGTTTCAATGTTGTATTTGTGTTGTATAATATTGGTTAGGAAATGACCAAATTTCAATGTCAAATCAACGTCACAACCCAACATTGATTAAACGTCGTCAAAAAGCATGTTGTTTCAATGTTGTAGAATATTGGTTGGAAAATGACCGAATTTCAACGGTCAAATCAACGTCAAAACCCAACATTGATTAAGCGTTGTCAAAAAGCATGTTGTTACAACATTGTATTTGTTTTGTAGAATATTGGTTGGGAAAATACCAAATTTCAATGGTCAAATCAACGTCAGAACCCAACATTGATTAAGCGTTGTCAAAAAGCATGTTGTTTCAACGTTGTATTTGTGTTGTAGAATATTGGTTGGGAAATGACCAAATTTCAATGTCAAATCAACGTCACAACCCGACATTGTCAAAAAGCATGTTGTTTCAATGTTGTAGAATATTGGTTGGGAAATGACCAAATTTCAATGGTCAAATCAACGTCAGAACCCAACATTGATTAAACGTTGTCAAAAAGGTTGTTGTTTCAACGTTGTATTTGTGTTGTAAAATATTGGTTGGGAAATGACCAAAATTCAATGTGAAATCAACGTCACAACCTGACATTGTCAAAAAGCATGTTGTTTCAATGTTGTAGAATATTGGTTGGGAAATGACCAAATTTCAACGGTCAAATCAATGTCAGAACCCAACATTGATTAAACGTTGTCAAAAAGCATGTTGTTTCAACGTTGTATTTGTGCTGTAGAATATTGGTTGGGAAATGACCAAATTTCAATGTCAAATCAACGTCACAACCCAACATTGATTAAGCGTTGTCAAAAAGCATGTTGTTTCAACGTTGTATTTGTGTTGTACAATATTGGTTGGGAAATTACCAAATTTCAATGTCAAATCAACGTCACAACCTGACATTGTCAAAAAGCATGTTGTTTCAATGTTGTAGAATATTGGTTGGGAAATGACCAAATTTCAATGGTCAAATCAACGTCAGAATCCAACACTGATTAAATGTTGTCAAAAAGGTTGTTGTTTTAACGTTGTATTTGTGTTGTAGAATATTGGTTGGGAAATGACCAAATTTCAATGGTCAAATCAACATCAGAACCCAACATTGATTAAACGTTGTCAAAAAGCATGTTGTTTCAACGTTGTATTTGTGTTGTACAATATTGGTTGGGAAATGACCAAATTTCAATGTCAAATCAACGTCACAACCCGACATTGTCAAAAAGCATGTTGTTTCAATGTTGTAGAATATTGGTTGGGAAATGACCAAATTTCAACGGTCAAATCAACGTCAGAACCCAACATCGATTAAACGTCGTCAAAAAGCATGTTGTTTTAACATTGTATTTGTGTTGTAAAATATTGGTTGACAAATGACCAAAATTCAATGTCAAATCAACGTCACAACCTGACATTGTCAAAAAGCATGTTGTTTCAATGTTGTAGAATATTGGTTGGGAAATGACCAAATTTCAACGGTCAAATCAACGTCAGAACCCAACATTGATTAAACGTTGTCAAAAAGGTTGTTGTTTCAACGATGTATTTGTGTTGTAAAATATTGGTTGGGAAATGACCAAAATTCAATGTTAAATCAACGTCACAACCTGACATTGTCAAAAAGCATGTTGTTTCAATGTTGTAGAATATTGGTTGGGAAATGACCAAATTTCAATGTCAAATCAACGTCACAACCCAACATTGATTAAGCGTTGTCAAAAAGCATGTTGTTTCAACGTTGTATTTGTGTTGTAGAATATTGGTTGGGAAATGACCAAATTTCAATGGTCAAATCAACGTCAGAACCCAACATTGATTAAACGTTGTCAAAAAGCATGTTGTTTCAACGTTGTATTTGTGTTGTAGAATATTGGTTGGGATATGACCAAACTTCAATGTCAAATCAACGACAGAACACAACATTGAATAAATGTTGTCAAAAAGCATGTTGTTTCAACGTTGTATTTGTGTTGTAAAATATTGGTTGGGAAATGACCAAAATTCAATGTCAAATCAACGTCACAACCCAACATTGTCAAAAAGCACATTGTTTCAATGTTGTAGAATATTGGTTGGGAAATGACCAAATTTCAATGTCAAATCAACATCACAACCCAACATTGTCAAAAAGCATGTTGTTTCAATGTTGTAGAATATTGGTTGGGAAATGACCAAATTTCAACGGTCAGATCAACGTCAGAACCCAACATTGATTAAACGTTGTCAAAAAGCATGTTGTTTCAACGTTGTATTTGTGTTGTAGAATATTGGTTGGGAAAGGACCAAATTTCAATGGTCAAATCAACGTCAGAACCCAACATTGATTAAACGTCGTCAAAAAGCATGTTGTTTCAATGTTGTATTTGTGTTGGGAAATGACCAAACTTCAATGTCAAATCGACGTCAGAACACAACATTGAATAAATAATGTCAAAAAGCATGTTGTTTCAACGTTGTATTTGTGTTGTAAAATATTGGTTGGGAAATGACCAAAATTCAATGTCAAATCAACGTCACAACATGACATTGTCAAAAAGCATGTTGTTTCAATGTTGTAGAATATTGGTTGGGAAATGACCAAATTTCAATGGTCAAATCAACGTCAGAACCCAACATTGACTAAACGTTGTCAAAAAGCATGTTGTTTCAACGTTGTATTTGTGTTGTAGAATATTGGTTGGGATATGACCAAACTTCAATGTCAAATCGACGACAGAACACAACATTGAATAAATGTTGTCAAAAAGCATGTTGTTTCAACGTTGTATTTGTGTTGTAAAATATTGGTTGGGAAATGACCAAAATTCAATGTCAAATCAACGTCACAACCCAACATTGTCAAAAAGCACGTTGTTTCAATGTTGTAGAATATTGGTTGGGAAATGACCAAATTTCAATGTCAAATCAACATCACAACCCAACATTGTCAAAAAGCATGTTGTTTCAATGTTGTAGAATATTGGTTGGGAAATGACCGAATTTCAACGGTCAGATCAACGTCAGAACCCAACATTGATTAAACGTTGTCAAAAAGCATGTTGTTTCAACGTTGTATTTGTGTTGTAGAATATTGGTTGGGAAATGACCAAATTTCAACGGTCAAATCAACGTCAGAACCCAACATTGATTAAACGTCGTCAAAAAGCATGTTGTTTCAACGTTGTTTTTGTGTTGTAGAATATTGGTTGGGAAATGACCAAATTTTTATGTCAAATCAACATCACAACCCAATATTGTGAAAAAGCATGTTGTTTCAATGTTGTAGAATATTGGTTGGGAAATGACCGAATTTCAACGGTCAGATCAACGTCAGAACCCAACATTGATTAAACGTTGTCAAAAAGCATGTTGTTTCAACGTTGTATTTGTGTTGTAAAATATTGGTTGGGAAATGACCAAATTTCAATGTCAAATCACCGTCACAACCCAACATTGTCAAAAAGCATGTTTTTTCAATGTTGTAGAATATTGGTTGGGAAATGACCAAATTTCAATGTTAAATCAACATCAGAACCCAACATTGATTAAATGTTGTCAAAAAGCATGTTATTTCAACGTTGTATTTGTGTTGTAGAATATTGGTTGGGAAATGACCAAAATTCAATGTCAAATCAACGTCACAACCCAACATTGTCAAAAAGCATGTTGTTTCAATGTTGTAGAATATTGGTTGCGAAATGACCAAATGGTCAAATCAACATCAGAACCCAACATTGATTAAACGTTGTCAAAAAGCATGTTGTTTCAACGTTGTATTTGTGTTGTTTAACGTCAGTACCTAATCAACGTTGTTTCAATGTCTTGTGTCTGCTGGGATGGGACTCCTATTAGCTGCATCTTGAAATAGTTTGTTTTATCTTTAGAATCCTATACAAAAAAGACGTGTGTTCTTGTCTCTCATAATGATTGTGAATGATAGGCACAATTCCAAAGAAAGGAAAAGTGCAGTTCCCCTTTAACAAGCACACAAAAGAATCATCTTCATACAGGAACTGGTGTCAGGTACCTGCATCTTTTTTAATCCTGTAGAGAAGGAGATGTCCGGGCTTGGTTCCGACGAGCAGCCAGTCCTCTGTGGAAGAAAGATCACACATTCAAGCACTTTTCATCGTAGACGTGCTCCAAAAGCGTACTTAAGCTTCCTTGATGCATTATTAGTAAGACTCATCACTGTATTGTGTCTTTTTACGCATTGAAATAAAAAAGGACGCACATTTCCGGAAGGACGCGTCAGAATAATTGTGTAGAAGTTATCACACAACTGTGTGTTCCATTTTAGTTCAGGTCCCCTGCGGGAAGACAAAAAGCTGTCTTTCATCTTATCAAGCAAAAGGTTTGTAAAACTCCACTGTGTGCGGTGGGATGCGACATGGAGGTGTCGATTTCTGTGACCTATTGACAGCCACCGGAAGACCTCGCCCTGACCGGAGATCTACAAAGCGGAGAGGAAGCAGGACCCGACACCCCCTCCAGGCACCTTTTCTTTGAACTGTTTGTGACCGAGTGCAAGAGCCGTTTACGACCTCCTCTCCCCTTAAAAACAGCTGAAGCTATGTAATCAGGGAAAGTCCAAATAAAAAGAGGAGGCGTGGAACTTTTTCGTCAGAGCGTAGGTGACACTGTATGAGGGTACAGGTTGACGCGCTCTCCTCATGAGCTAAATTGAATCCTGTCTCTGTTTAATTCCTTGCTTCTTGTCTGTTTAATAGATGTCATCAGTGTTTGAACCTGACATCCGGGAGGCAGATTTTTTTTTTTTTTTTTTTTTTTTACCGACCCTGCCTTCTCCGGGTCAGAACTCCGGTTTGATTGTTTTTTTTTTTAATCGATTATCACTTTCCGCCGGTGTTTTGTTTTGTTTATATTTGCCTTAACATCATGAGGATTATATGTACAGACTTGGCATTGTACAAAACTTGTGCATTTGGAAAAATTTTATTAATGACTAAAAAAGTTAGTAAGGACACATAATATTATAGCCTACTTTTTTTTTATTTTTTGCAAGATTTTTTTTCATGTGATGCCTTACCTATAAAACAATAATGAACATGTTATTGTTACATAAAAAAAAGATAGATCTTGTAGAAAAATACACTTTAATATAGTTAGAACATTAACAATGCCTCCCAAAAAGTACTTAACAATAGTCATACAAACAATATCACTTGCAATTTATTTTTTGGGCAACAACACAAGCGTAAGATAAATACGAACAACAAACGCATTGGCACAAAAGTTACAAATTAAAATAAATAAATAAATTAATTAATTTTTAAAAAGTGTTTAAAATTTTTTTTTTTTTTAACTAATTAAGTAACGTTTATGACAACCTTTTTGCAAAACACAATATTGAATGTGAGATATAAGAGGATAATGCAAACATTTATCATTTGTTTTTTTATAACGCTTACAAAAAACTGTTTTGTAATCAAAGGCGACGGCTGTTTACGACCCCCGTCCCTTAGAAACAGCTGTTGCCATGTAATCAGGGAAAGTCCAAATAAAAGAGGTGGCGTACAATCTTTCGCCAGAGCGTGTTGAGACACTGTAAAAGGGTACAGTGTCCAGGCGTCTCTCCTCAATTGAGACAAATTTAATTCTGTCTCTGTTTAATTCTTTGCTTCTTGTATTGTTTAATAGATGTCATCAGTGTTTGAACCTGACACATACATTTATCATTTGTTTACACAACGCTTACAAAAAAGTGGGACCCCAAAAATTTACCGGAGACCCCATTTTGAAAATCACCAACACTGTACACCTACAATGTATTAAACAAAAATATAAACAAAACTAGCGGCAGCGGTAAAGTTTAGATCCATGAAGGAAAGAAGAAAGTAAATGAATGTTTATAACTGAATACATTTACATATGTAAAAAAAATGTGTTTTCTTTGGCATTATTTTTTTCATTAATTAAGTAATGTTAACGACAACCTTTTTCCAAAACACAATATACATTTTGAAATATAAGAGGATAATGCGTACATTCATCATTTGTTTTAAAAACGCTTACAAAAAGAGCGACCCCAAAACGACTGTTTACGACCTTTTCTTTTGAACTGTTTTGTAATCAAAGGAGATGGCTTTTTACGACCCCCGTCCCTTAGAAACAGCTGTTGCCATGTTTAATTCTTTGCTTTTTGTCTTGTTTAATAGATGTCATCAGTGTTTGAACCTGACACATACATTTATCATTTGTTTACAAAACGATTACAAAATAAAGTGGAACCCCAAAAGTTTACCGGGGACCCCATTTTTACGACTTGATGGGGGTCCCTGGGACCCCATTTTGAAAGTTCCCAGCGCCAACACTTTACACCTACAATGTATTAAATACAAATATAGACAAAACTTGCGGCGGGGGTAAAGTTTAGATCCATGAAGGAAAGAAGAAAGTGAATGAATGTTTATAACTGAATACATTTACATATGCAGAAATGTGTTTTTCTTTTGTATTATGTTTTTAATTAATTAAACGTTTATGACAACCTTTTTCCAAAACACAATAAAGAATGTGAGATACAAGAGGATAATGCAAACATTTATCATTTGTTTTCAAAACGCTTACAAAAAATAGGGACCCCCAAAACAGCCGTTTACGACCTTTTCTTTTGAACTGTTTTGTAATCAAAGGCGATGGCTGTTTACGACCCCCGTCCCTTAGAAACAGCTGTTGCCATGTAAGCAGGGAAAGTCCAAATAAAAAAGGTGGCGTACAATCTTTTGTATTATTTTTTTAATTAATTAAACGTTTATGACAACCTTTTTCCAAAACACAATAAAGAATGTGAGATACAAGAGGATAATGTAAACATTTATCATTTGTTTTCAAGACGCTTACAAAAAATAGGGACCCCAAAACGGCTGTTTACGACCTTTTCTTTTGAACTGTTTTGTAATCAAAGGCGATGGCTTTTTACGACCCCCGTCCCTTAGAAACAGCTGTTGCCATGTAATCAGGGAAAGTCCAAATAAAAAAGGTGGCGTACAATCTTTTGTATTATTTTTTTTGAATGACTCAAACGTTTATGACAACCTTTTTCCAAAACACAATAGAGAATGTGAGATATAAGAGGATAATGTAAACATTTATCATTGGTTGTCAAAAAAGTGTCACTCCAAAAATTTACCAGGGACCACATTTTTATGACTTGATGGGGGTCCCTGGGGCCCCATTTTGAAAGTTCCTAGCGCCAACACTTTACACCTACAATGTATTAAATACAAATATAGACAAAACTAGTGGCGGGGGTAAAGTTTAGATCCATGAAGGAAAGAAGAAAGTGAATGAATGTTTATAACTGAATACATTTACATATGCAGAAATTTGTTTTTCTTTTGTATTATGTTTTTAATTAATTAAACGCTTAAGACAACCTTTTTCCAAAACACAAGAATGTGAGATACAAGAGGATAATGCAAACATTTATCATTTGTTTTCAAAACGCTTACAAAAAATAGGGACCCCCAAAACAGCCGTTTACGACCTTTTCTTTTGAACTGTTTTGTAATCAAAGGCGATGGCTGTTTACGACCCCCGTCCCTTAGAAACAGCTGTTGCCATGTAAGCAGGGAAAGTCCAAATAAAAAAGGTGGCGTACAATCTTTTGTATTATTTTTTTAATTAATTAAACGTTTATGACAACCTTTTTCCAAAACACAATAAAGAATGTGACATACAAGAGGATAATGCAAACATTTATCATTTGTTTTCAAAACGCTTACAAAAAATAGGGACCCCAAAACAGCCGTTTACGACCTTTTCTTTTGAACTGTTTTGTAATCAAAGGCGATGGCTGTTTACGACCCCCGTCCCTTAGAAACAGCTGTTGCCATGTAAGCAGGGAAAGTCCAAATAAAAAAGGTGGCGTACAATCTTTTGTATTATTTTTTTAATTAATTAAACGTTTAAGACAACCTTTTTCCAAAACACAATAAAGAATGTGAGATACAAGAGGATAATGCAAACATTTATCATTTGTTTTCAAAACGCTTACAAAAAATAGGGACCCCCAAAACGGCTGTTTACGACCTTTTCTTTTGAACTGTTTTGTAATCAAAGGCGATGGCTGTTTACGACCCCCGTCCCTTAGAAACAGCTGTTGCCATGTAATCAGGGAAAGTCCAAATAAAAAAGGTGGCGTACAATCTTTTGTATTATTTTTTTGAATGACTCAATCGTTTATGACAACCTTTTTCCAAAACACAATAAAGAATGTGAGATACAAGAGGACAATGCAAACATTTATCATTTGTTTTCAAAACGTTTACAAAAAATAGGGACCCCAAAACAGCCGTTTACGACCTTTTCTTTTGAACTGTTTTGTAATCAAAGGCGATGGCTGTTTACGACCCCCGTCCCTTAGAAACAGCTGTTGCCATGTAAGCAGGGAAAGTCCAAATAAAAAAGGTGGCGTACAATCTTTTGTATTATTTTTTTGAATGACTTAAACGTTTATGACAACCTTTTTCCAAAACACAATAAAGAATGTGAGATACAAGAGGATAATGCAAACATTTATCATTTGTTTTCAAAACGCTTACAAAAAATAGGGACCCCAAAACGGCCGTTTACGACCTTTTGTTTTGAACTGTTTTGTAATCAAAGGCGATGGCTGTTTACGACCCCCGTCCCTTAGAAACAGCTGTTGCCATGTAAGCAGGGAAAGTCCAAATAAAAAAGGTGGCGTACAATCTTTTGTATTATTTTTTTAATTAATTAAACGTTTAAGACAACCTTTTTCCAAAACACAATAAAGAATGTGAGATACAAGTGGATAATGCAAACATTTATCATTTGTTTTCAAAACGCTTACAAAAAATAGGGACCCCAAAACAGCCGTTTACGACCTTTTCTTTTGAACTGTTTTGTAATCAAAGGCGATGGCTGTTTACGACCCCCGTCCCTTAGAAACAGCTGTTGCCCTGTAATCAGGGAAAGTCCAAATAAAAAAGGTGGCGTACAACCTTTTGTATTATTTTTTTAATTAATTAAACGTTTATGACAACCTTTTTCCAAAACACAATAAAGAATGTGAGATACAAGAGGATAATGCAAACATTTATCATTTGTTTTCAAAACGCTTACAAAAAATAGGGACCCCAAAACGGCTGTTTACGACCTTTTCTTTTGAACTGTTTTGTAATCAAAGGCGATGGCTTTTTACGACCCCCGTCCCTTAGAAACAGCTGTTGCCATGTAATCAGGGAAAGTCCAAATAAAAAAGGTGGCGTACAATCTTTTGTATTATTTTTTTTGAATGACTCAAACGTTTATGACAACCTTTTTCCAAAACACAATAGAGAATGTGAGATATAAGAGGACAATGCAAACATTTATCATTTGTTGTCAAAAAAGTGTCACTCCAAAAATTTACCAGGGACCACATTTTTATGACTTGATGGGGGTCCCTG
Organism: Nerophis lumbriciformis; assembly: GCF_033978685.3. Lineage (NCBI taxonomy): Eukaryota > Metazoa > Chordata > Actinopteri > Syngnathiformes > Syngnathidae > Nerophis > Nerophis lumbriciformis. Next base: position 4,866,100 of record NC_084573.2, read on the forward strand.
GGGCCCCATTTTGAAAGTTCCTAGCGCCAACACTTTACACCTACAATGTATTAAATACAAATATAGACAAAACTAGTGGCGGGGGTAAAGTTTAGATCCATGAAGGAAAGAAGAAAGTGAATGAATGTTTATAACTGAATACATTTACATATGCAGAAATTTGTTTTTCTTTTGTATTATGTTTTTAATTAATTAAACGCTTAAGACAACCTTTTTCCAAAACACAAGAATGTGAGATACAAGAGGATAATGCAAACATTTATCATTTGTTTTCAAAACGCTTACAAAAAATAGGGACCCCCAAAACAGCCGTTTACGACCTTTTCTTTTGAACTGTTTTGTAATCAAAGGCGATGGCTGTTTACGACCCCCGTCCCTTAGAAACAGCTGTTGCCATGTAAGCAGGGAAAGTCCAAATAAAAAAGGTGGCGTACAATCTTTTGTATTATTTTTTTAATTAATTAAACGTTTATGACAACCTTTTTCCAAAACACAATAAAGAATGTGAGATACAAGAGGATAATGTAAACATTTATCATTTGTTTTCAAGACGCTTACAAAAAATAGGGACCCCAAAACGGCTGTTTACGACCTTTTCTTTTGAACTGTTTTGTAATCAAAGGCGATGGCTTTTTACGACCCCCGTCCCTTAGAAACAGCTGTTGCCATGTAATCAGGGAAAGTCCAAATAAAAAAGGTGGCGTACAATCTTTTGTATTATTTTTTTTGAATGACTCAAACGTTTATGACAACCTTTTTCCAAAACACAATAGAGAATGTGAGATATAAGAGGATAATGTAAACATTTATCATTGGTTGTCAAAAAAGTGTCACTCCAAAAATTTACCAGGGACCACATTTTTATGACTTGATGGGGGTCCCTGGGGCCCCATTTTGAAAGTTCCTAGCGCCAACACTTTACACCTACAATGTATTAAATACAAATATAGACAAAACTAGTGGCGGGGGTAAAGTTTAGATCCATGAAGGAAAGAAGAAAGTGAATGAATGTTTATAACTGAATACATTTACATATGCAGAAATTTGTTTTTCTTTTGTATTATGTTTTTAATTAATTAAACGCTTAAGACAACCTTTTTCCAAAACACAAGAATGTGAGATACAAGAGGATAATGCAAACATTTATCATTTGTTTTCAAAACGCTTACAAAAAATAGGGACCCCCAAAACAGCCGTTTACGACCTTTTCTTTTGAACTGTTTTGTAATCAAAGGCGATGGCTGTTTACGACCCCCGTCCCTTAGAAACAGCTGTTGCCATGTAAGCAGGGAAAGTCCAAATAAAAAAGGTGGCGTACAATCTTTTGTATTATTTTTTTAATTAATTAAACGTTTATGACAACCTTTTTCCAAAACACAATAAAGAATGTGAGATACAAGAGGATAATGCAAACATTTATCATTTGTTTTCAAAACGCTTCCAAAAAATAGGGACCCCAAAACAGCCGTTTACGACCTTTTCTTTTGAACTGTTTTGTAATCAAAGGCGATGGCTGTTTACGACCCCCGTCCCTTAGAAACAGCTGTTGCCATGTAAGCAGGGAAAGTCCAAATAAAAAAGGTGGCGTACAATCTTTTGTATTATTTTTTAAATTAATTAAACGTTTAAGACAACCTTTTTCCAAAACACAATAAAGAATGTGAGATACAAGAGGATAATGCAAACATTTATCATTTGTTTTCAAAACGCTTACAAAAAATAGGGACCCCCAAAACGGCTGTTTACGACCTTTTCTTTTGAACTGTTTTGTAATCAAAGGCGATGGCTGTTTACGACCCCCGTCCCTTAGAAACAGCTGTTGCCATGTAATCAGTGAAAGTCCAAATAAAAAAGGTGGCGTACAATCTTTTGTATTATTTTTTTTGAATGACTCAAACGTTTATGACAACCTTTTTCCAAAACACAATAAAGAATGTGAGATACAAGAGAATAATGCAAACATTTATCATTTGTTTTCAAAACGCTTACAAAAAATAGGGACCCCAAAACAGCCGTTTACGACCTTTTCTTTTGAACTGTTTTGTAATCAAAGGCGATGGCTGTTTACGACCCCCGTCCCTTAGAAACAGCTGTTGCCATGTAAGCAGGGAAAGTCCAAATAAAAAAGGTGGCGAACAATCTTTTGTATTATTTTTTTAATTAATTAAACGTTTAAGACAACCTTTTTCCAAAACACAATAAAGAATGTGAGATACAAGAGGATAATGCAAACATTTATCATTTGTTTTCAAAACGCTTACAAAAAATAGGGACCCCCAAAACGGCTGTTTACGACCTTTTCTTTTGAACTGTTTTGTAATCAAAGGCGATGGCTGTTTACGACCCCCGTCCCTTAGAAACAGCTGTTGCCATGTAATCAGGGAAAGTCCAAATAAAAAAGGTGGCGTACAATCTTTTGTATTATTTTTTTGAATGACTCAAACGTTTATGACAACCTTTTTCCAAAACACAATAAAGAATGTGAGATACAAGAGGACAATGCAAACATTTATCATTTGTATTCAAAACGTTTACAAAAAATAGGGACCCCAAAACAGCCGTTTACGACCTTTTCTTTTGAACTGTTTTGTAATCAAAGGCGATGGCTGTTTACGACCCCCGTCCCTTAGAAACAGCTGTTGCCATGTAAGCAGGGAAAGTCCAAATAAAAAAGGTGGCGTACAATCTTTTGTATTATTTTTTTGAATGACTTAAACGTTTATGACAACCTTTTTCCAAAACACAATAAAGAATGTGAGATACAAGAGGATAATGCAAACATTTATCATTTGTTTTCAAAACGCTTACAAAAAATAGGGACCCCAAAACGGCCGTTTACGACCTTTTGTTTTGAACTGTTTTGTAATCAAAGGCGATGGCTGTTTACGACCCCCGTCCCTTAGAAACAGCTGTTGCCATGTAAGCAGGGAAAGTCCAAATAAAAAAGGTGGCGTACAATCTTTTGTATTATTTCTTTAATTAATTAAACGTTTATGACAACCTTTTTCCAAAACACAATAAAAAATGTGAGATACAAGAGGATAATGCAAACATTTATCATTTGTTTTCAAAACGCTTACAAAAAATAGGGACCCCCAAAACAGCCGTTTACAACCTTTTCTTTTGAACTGTTTTGTAATCAAAGGCGATGGCTGTTTACGACCCCCGTCCCTTAGAAACAGCTGTTGCCATGTAAGCAGGGAAAGTCCAAATAAAAAAGGTGGCGTACAACCTTTTGTATTATTTTTTTTAATTAATTAAACGTTTATGAAAACCTTTTTCCAAAACACAATAAAGAATGTGAGATACAAGAGGATAATGCAAACATTTATCATTTGTTTTCAAAACGCTTACAAAAAATAGGGACCCCAAAACGGCTGTTTACGACCTTTTCTTTTGAACTGTTTTGTAATCAAAGGCGATGGCTTTTTACGACCCCCGTCCCTTAGAAACAGCTGTTGCCATGTAATCAGGGAAAGTCCAAATAAAAAAGGTGGCGTACAATCTTTTGTATTATTTTTTTTGAATGACTCAAACGTTTATGACAACCTTTTTCCAAAACACAATAGAGAATGTGAGATATAAGAGGATAATGTAAACATTTATCATTGGTTGTCAAAAAAGTGTCACTCCAAAAATTTACCAGGGACCCCATTTTTATGACTTGATGGGGGTCCCTGGGGCCCCATTTTGAAAGTTCCTAGCGCCAACACTTTACACTTACAATGTATTAAATACAAATATAGACAAAACTAGTGGCGGGGGTAAAGTTTAGATCCATGAAGGAAAGAAAAAAGTGAATGAATGTTTATAACTGAATACATTTACATATGCAGAAATTTGTTTTTCTTTTGTATTATGTTTTTAATTAATTAAACGCTTAAGACAACCTTTTTCCAAAACACAAGAATGTGAGATACAAGAGGATAATGCAAACATTTATCATTTGTTTTCAAAACGCTTACAAAAAATAGGGACCCCAAAACAGCCGTTTACGACCTTTTCTTTTGAACTGTTTTGCAATCAAAGGCGATGGCTGTTTACGACCCCCGTCCCTTAGAAACAGCTGTTGCCATGTAAGCAGGGAAAGTCCAAATAAAAAAGGTGGCGTACAATCTTTTGTATTATTTTTTTAATTAATTAAACGTTTATGACAACCTTTTTCCAAAACACAATAAAGAATGTGAGATACAAGAGGACAATGCAAACATTTATCATTTGTTTTCAAAACGCTTACACAAAATAGGGACCCCAAAACGGCCGTTTACGACCTTTTCTTTTGAACTGTTTTGTAATCAAAGGCGATGGCTGTTTACGACCCCCGTCCCTTAGAAACAGCTGTTGCCATGTAATCAGTGAAAGTCCAAATAAAAAAGGTGGCGTACAATCTTTTGTATTATTTTTTAAATTAATTAAACGTTTATGACAACCTTTTTCCAAAACACAATAAAGAATGTGAGATACAAGACGACAATGCAAACATTTATCATTTGTTTTCAAAACGTTTACAAAAAATAGGGACCCCAAAAACAGCCGTTTACGACCTTTTCTTTTGAACTGTTTTGTAATCAAAGGCGATGGCTGTTTACGACCCCCGTCCCTTAGAAACAGCTGTTGCCATGTAATCAGGGAAAGTCCAAATAAAAAAGGTGGCGTACAATCTTTTGTATTATTTTTTTAATTAATTAAACGTTTATGACAACCTTTTTCCAAAACACAATAAAGAATGTGAGATACAAGAGGATAATGCAAACATTTACCATTTGTTTTCAAAACGCTTACAAAAAATAGGGACCCCAAAACAGCTGTTTACGACCTTTTCTTTTGAACTGTTTTGAATTCAAAGGCGATGGCTGTTTACGACCCCCGTCCCTTAGAAACAGCTGTTGCCCTGTAAGCAGGGATAGTCCAAATAAAAAAGGTGGCGTACAATCTTTTGTATTATTTTTTTAATTAATTAAACGTTTAAGACAACCTTTTTCCAAAACACAATAAAGAATGTGAGATACAAGAGGATAATGCAAACATTTATCATTTGTTTTCAAAACGCTTACACAAAATAGGGACCCCAAAACGGCCGTTTCCGACCTTTTCTTTTGAACTGTTTTGTAATCAAAGGCGATGGCTGTTTACGACCCCCGTCCCTTAGAAACAGCTGTCGCCATGTTTAATTCTTTGCCTCTTGTCTTGTTTAATAGATGTCATCAGTGTTTGAACCTGACACATACATTTATCATTTGTTTACAAAACGATTACAAAATAAAGTGGGACCCCAAAAGTTTACCCGGGATCCCATTTTTACGACTTGATGGGGGTCCCTGGGACCCCATTTTGAAAGTTCCTAGCGCCAACACTTTACACCTACAATGTATTAAATACAAATATAGACAAAACTAGCGGCGGGGGTAAAGTTTAGATCCATGAAGGAAAGAAGAAAGTGAATGAATGTTTATAACTGAATACATTAACATATGCAGAAATTGTTTTTTCTTTTGTATTATTTGTTTAATTAATTAAACGTTTATGACAACCTTTCTTCAAAACACAATAAAGAATGTGAGATACAAGAGGATAATGCAAACATTTATCATTTGTTTTCAAAACGCTTACAAAAAATAGGGACCCCAAAACAGCTGTTTACGACCTTTTCTTTTGAACTGTTTTGTAATCAAAGGCGATGGCTTTTTACGACCCCCGTCCCTTAGAAACAGCTGTTGCCATGTAAGCAGGGAAAGTCCAAATAAAAAAGGTGGCGTACAATCTTTTCTATGATTTTTTTTAATTAATTAAACGTTTATGACAACCTTTTTCCAAAACACAATAAAGAATGTGAGATACAAGAGGATAATGCAAACATTTATCATTTGTTTTCAAAACGCTTACAAAAAATAGGGACCCCAAAACAGCCGTTTACGACCTTTTCTTTTGAACTGTTTTGTAATCAAAGGCGATGGCTGTTTACGACCCCCGTCCCTTAGAAACAGCTGTTGCCATGTAATCAGGGAAAGTCCAAATAAAAAAGGTGGCGTACAATCTTTTGTATTATTTTTTTAAATTAATTAAACGTTTATGACAACTTTTTTCCAAAACACAATAAAGAATGTGAGATACAAGAGGATAATGCAAACATTTATCATTTGTTTTCAAAACGCTTACAAAAAATAGGGACCCCAAAACAGCCGTTTACGACCTTTTCTTTTGAACTGTTTTGTAATCAAAGGCGATGGCTGTTTACGACCCCCGTCCCTTAGAAACAGCTGTTGCCATGTAAGCAGGGAAAGTCCAAATAAAAAAGGTGGCGTACAATCTTTTGTATTATTTTTTTAATTAATTAAACGTTTAAGACAACCTTTTTCCAAAACACAATAAAGAATGTGAGATACAAGAGGATAATGCAAACATTTATCATTTGTTTTCAAAACGCTTACAAAAAATAGGGACCCCAAAACAGCCGTTTACGACCTTTTCTATTGAACTGTTTTGTAATCAAAGGCGATGGCTGTTTACGACCCCCCTCCCTTAGAAACAGCTGTTGCCATGTAAGCAGGGAAAGTCCAAATTAAAAAGGTGGCGTACAATCTTTTGTATTATTTTTTTAATTAATTAAACGTTTATGACAACCTTTTTCCAAAACACAATAAAGAATGTGAGATACAAGAGGATAATGCAAACATTTATCATCTGTTTTCAAAACGCTTACAAAAAATAGGGACCCCCAAAACAGCCATTTACGACCTTTTCTTTTGTACTGTTTTGTAATCAAAGGCGATGGCTGTTTACGACCCCCCATCCCTTAGAAACAGCTGTTGCCATGTAATCAGTGAAAGTCCAAATAAAAAAGGTGGCGTACAAACTTTTGTATTATTTTTTTAAATTAATTAAACGTTTATGACAACTTTTTTCCAAAACACAATAAAGAATGTGAGATACAAGAGGATAATGCAAACATTTATCATTTGTTTTCAAAACGCTTAAAAAAAAAATAGGGACCCCAAAACAGCTGTTTACGACCTTTTCTTTTGAACTGTTTTGTAATCAAATGCAATGGCTGTTTACGACCCCCGCCCCTTAGAAACAGCTGTTGCCATGTAAGCAGGGAAAGTCCAAATAAAAAAGGTGGCGTACAATCTTTTGTATTATTTTTTTAAATTAATTAAACGTTTATGACAACTTTTTTCCAAAACACAAAAAGGAATGTGAGATACAAGAGGATAATGTAAACATTTATCATTGGTTCCCATTTTTATGACTTGATGGGGGTCCCTGGGGCCCCATTTTGAAAGTTCCTAGCGCCAACACTTTACACCTACAATGTATTAAATACAAATATAGACAAAACTAGCGGCGGGGGTAAAGTTTAGATCCATGAAGGAAAGAAGAAAGTGAATGAATGTTTATAACTGAATACATTTACATATGCAGAAATGTGTTTTTCTTTTGTATTATGTTTTTAATTAATTAAACGTTTATGACAACCTTTTTCCAAAACACCATAAAGAATGTGAGATACAAGAGGATAATGCAAACATTTATAATTTGTTTTCAAAACGCTTACAAAAAATAGGGACCCCAAAAACGGCCGTTTACGACCTTTTCTTTTGAATTGTTTTGTAATCAAAGGCGATGGCTGTTTACGACCCCCGTCCCTTAGAAACAGCTGTTGCCATGTAATCAGTGAAAGTCCAAATAAAAAAGGTGGCGTACAATCTTTTGTATTATTTTTTTAAATTAATTAAACGTTTATGACAACCTTTTTCCAAAACACAATAAAGAATGTGAGATACAAGAGGATAATGCAAACATTTATCATTTGTTTTCAAAACGCTTACAAAAAATAGGGACCCCAAAACGGCCGTTTACGACCTTTTCTTTTGAACTGTTTTGTAATCAAAGGCGGTGGCTGTTTACGACCCCCGTCCCTTAGAAACAGCTGTTGCCATGTAATCAGGGAAAGTCCAAATAAAAAAGGTGGCGTACAATCTTTTGTATTATTTTTTTAATTAATTAAACGTTTATGACAACCTTTTTCCAAAACACAATACAGAATGTGAGATACAAGAGGACAATGCAAACATTTATCATTTGTTTTCAAAACGCTTACAAGAAATAGGGACCCCAAAACGGCTGTTTACGACCTTTTCTTTTGAACTGTTTTGTAACCAAAGGCGATGGCTGTTTACGACCCCCGTCCCTTAGAAACAGCTGTTGCCATGTAATCAGTGAAAGTCCAAATAAAAAACGTGGCGTACAATCTTTTGTATTATTTTTTTAATTAATTAAACGTTTATGACAACCTTTTTCCAAAACACAATAAAGAATGTGAGATATAAGAGGATAATGTAAACATTTATCATTGGTTGTCAAAATAGTGTCACCCCAAAAATTTACCAGGGACCCTATTTTCATGACTTGATGGGGGTCCCTGGGGCCCCATTTTGAAAATCTAGTATTTGTAGAGATCCTACTCACCCCAGGCCGCCAGACAATCAATCTGGAGAGGAAGTTTTTCCAAAATAGGCACCGGCTCGTAGGCGTCATGCATCTTCTTCACCTTGAGCGGTACCGATCTTTCTGTTTACGAGCCCGCCGTGAGTGGACTCTTGCCCGGGGAGGTATGACTCTTGCCCGGGGAGGTATGACTCTTGCCCGGGGAGGTATGGCCGACCTGCCGCTGCCAAAACAAGCGAGTGCTAGCTCGCTAGCTAAGACGTCGCCATGCTGTCTTGAAGCATCGCATTCACCCCAGTTTCACCAGGGCCGACTCACAAACGCAGTCCGAGCAGTTATTTGGTGAAATAAGACGACTGCGAGCCGAGTTAAAGCGACGTCAGAGTCGGAAGCGACCTAAACTTCAGCGAGCCATGTTAGCTTGGAGCTACTTCCTGACTCTGGTCAGCTGACCGGAGCTGCGCGCGACGACACTTTGACAAGCACGTGACTTACGTCATCTTTCTCACGAGAAGCGACAATTAACGTTTTTTTTAATTTTTTTATTATTATTATTATTTATTTATTTTGATTGAAGAACAAATGTACATTTAAAATTCACTCAACTGTCCATAAAAACAATTAAAGTAAATATAATATTATTTGGTCAAATAACACGACTGCGAGCCGAGTTAAAGTGACGTCAGAGCCGGAAGCGACCTAAACATTTAGCGAGCCATGTTTGCTTTGTTTTAAAGATGCGCTATTTGGATTTACACTGTCTGTATGAAAAAAAAAATTGAAAAGGAATTTTGCCTTCGCAAACTCATTATACTATTGGCTAAGTTTTATATTCATAAATGGAAGTGGAGTGCCATCTCCGGGTTGGGGAGGAGATCTTGCCCCAAGTGGAGGAATTCAAGTACCTCGGAGTCTTGTTCACGAGTGAGGGAAGAGTGGATCGTGAGATCGACAGGCGGATCGGCGCGGCGTTCTTCAGTAATGCGGACGCTGTATCGATCCGTTGTGGTGAAGAAGGAGCTGAGCCGGAAGGCAAAGCTCTCAATTTACCGGTCGATCTACGTTCCCATCCTCACCTATGGTCATGAGCTATGGGTTATGACCGAAAGGACAAGATCACGGGTACAAGCGGCCCAAATGAGTTTCCTCCGCCGAGTGGCGGGGCTCTCCCTTAGAGATAGGGTGAGAAGCTCTGTCATCCGGGGGGAGCTCAAAGTAAAGCCGCTGCTCCTCCACATGGAGAGGAGCCAGATGAGGTGGTTCGGGCATCTGGTCAGGATGCCACCCGAGCGCCTCCCTAGGGAGGTGTTTAGGGCACGTCCGACCGGTAGGAGGCCACGGGGAAGACCCAGGACACGTTGGGAAGACTATGTCTCCCGGCTGGCCTGGGAACGCCTCGGGATCCCCCGGGAGGAGCTGGACGAAGTGGCTGGGGAGAGGGAAGTCTGGGCTTCCCTGCTTAGGCTGCTGCCCCCGCGACCTGACCTCGGATAAGCGGAAGAAGATGGATGGATGGATGGAAGTTTCTCAATACCCGACCTGTTTTTTGTGCCTTTAAAAAAGAATTAGAGCTCTCCATGAAAACACTCTCTACATCTAACAATCAAAAAGATGTGAAAACTATGATGCTGTGTTCCAAATTTAAATTATTTACTGAAATTGAGTGAGCCTATGTCTTTACACTTTGTTTTATATATATATATATATATATATATATATATATATATATATATCAATCCATCCATTTTCTACCGCTTATTCCCTTTGGGGTCGCGGGGGGCGCTGGAGCCTATCTCAGCTACAATCGGGCGGAAGGCGGGGTACACCCTGGACAAGTTGCCACCTCATCGCAGGGCCAACACAGATAGACGGACAACATTCACACACTAGGGCCAATTTAGTGTTGCCAATCAACTTATCCCCAGGTGCATGTCTTTGGAGGTGGGAGGAAGCCGGAGTACCCGGAGGGAACCCACGCAGTCACGGGGAGAACATGCAAACTCCACACAGAAAGATCCCGAGCCCGGAATTGAACCCAAGACTACTCAGGACCTTCGTATTGTGAGGCAGATGCACTAACCCCTCTGCCACCGTGAAGCCCATATATATATATATATATATATATATACAAATATATATATATATATATATATATATATATATATATATATATATATATATATATATATATATATATATATATATATATATATATATATATATATAGATATAGATATCTATATATATATATATATACGGCATCATCTGGTACAACCCCCCATACAGCAAAAACGTCTCAACGAACATTGGACACAAATTCCTCAACCTGATTGACAAACTTTCCCAAAGACAACAACCTAAGAAAAGTATTCAACAAGAACAACATCAAATTGAGCTACAGCTGCATGAACAATATACAACAAATCATCTCAAACCACAACAAAACAATTGCAAATGAGCCGTCGACCCCCAGTCAGAACGACTCCAAAACCAACAAAGCATGTAACTGTCGAAAGAAACCTGATTGCCCCCTCAACGGGGGATGCTTACAAACATCAGTTGTCTACCAATCTAAGGTAATACGCAAGGACATTAACACATCCGACACATATGTAGGATTAACCGAGGGTGAATTCAAAACCAGATGGAACAACCACAAGGCTTCTTTCAGGAACAAAAACCTGCGAAATACCACAGAACTCAGCAAACACATTTGGGACCTCAAAGACAATAATGTTGAATATTCAATAACATGGCAAATTCTTGCATCCAGCACACCTTACAATAGTGGTAATAAAAGATGCAACCTATGCTTGAAAGAGAAACTGTTTATTATTTACCGTCCAGACCTGTCATCCCTCAACAAGCGCAGCGAAATTATAACAGCATGCCGCCACAGACGGAAACACCTCCTAGGTAACACATGAGCCAATCACCACGCCCCTACGCCAGCCTGCACCCACCCACTCTGTGCCCTATATAAACCATGGTATGTGAATGCTCCCATTAAAATCTCCTGATGATTGAGGGAACCCCCCTCATGAAACAGGCCTGAAGAGATGAAATAGTCTTGTGATTTTTTTCCCCACACATACATATATATATATATATATATATATATATATATATATATAAATATATATATATATATATATATATGTATATTGCATTCTATTTTAGTTACTTTGAATTTACAACACCCTGGCGTTGTTTTGTACTGTTTTTGTACTTATTTCATACTTGCCAACCTTGAGACCTCCGATTTCGGGAGGTGGGGGGCGTGGTCGGGGGCGGGGCGTGGTTGAGGGCGTGGTTAAAAGGGGAGGAGTATATTGACAGCTAGAATTCAGCAAGTCAAGTATTTCATACATATATATAGATATAGATATCTACATTCTGAAAATATGCAAACAAAACTGTTTAGATAATTGATACTTCAAACTTGCATAAATAAATATTAAGGAATATAACATAACTTGGCTTCTGAGAGTTTCAAAATGTAATGAATAAAATGCTAAAGTTGTTGATAAACAAGCAATTATTTCAAATATGTTTATTTTAATGTATCATTCTATGGCTGGATGTAGTAAGGAGTCAGGAAAAAATACAAATAAAAATACAATTAATTTTGATGTTTTAGCAAAATATAGTAAAAATGTATTTAGTATTTTTTTAAATTAATAAATATATTTATTTTTAGGTAAGATAAACATAGTAATACAATTTATCTCTAGTCTGGATGATTTAGTTCTTGTCACCCTGTTGTCCTCCCGTCATGAAAAAAGGCTGTCCTCACTCAGGTCCGCATGGAGCTGGAGGGGGCGTGGCTTCCAGCTACGGCTGAAAATCGGGAGATTTTCGGGAGAATATTTGTCCCGGTAGGTTTTCGGGAGAGGCGCTGAATTTCGGGAGTCTCCCGGAAAATTCGGGAGGGTTGGCAAGTATGACTTATTTTGATCATTATTTCTCAACAGTTTGTAAATGTTGTGTTGCACCTTTCCTGCTTCCTGCTCTCAGACCTTAGTCGAAAAGCGCAGGGGAGACATTTCTCCAGGGTCGATGTATGCTCGGGGCAACACCCTTCACTTTACCCGGCAGTGGGTCTCCACAGCGCACGACTTTAGGGTGAATGATGAGTCCGGCGATTAGTTGCAAACCTTGCTTTATTGATTGCTTGCCCACAGCCAAAAAAAAACACACAACAACTAGTCCCCGCCCGCACTCACGCAACCGCTCCCTCTCTTCTCTCGCCCACACACTCACTGACGTCACTCACCTCACCTGTTAAAGGGCCACACACACTCATACGCTACTCTCAAAACAGTTGCAATTTATAAATAAAGGTTTATAAAATTCAACAACAATAAAAAGAAGCGACAATTAACGCTATATATATATACATCCATCCATCCATTTTACTACCGCTTATTCCCTTAGGCTCCAGCGCCCCCCGCGACCCCAATCTCAGCTACAATCGGGCGGAATATGTCATATATATATATATAGCGCATACTTGCCAACCCTCCCGGATTTTGCGGGAGACTCCCGAAATTCAGCGCCTCTCCCGAAAACCTCCCGGGACAAATTTTCTCCCGAAAATCTCCCGAAATTCAGGCGGACCTGAGTGACGTGTTGACAACACACAACAACAGTGTCTACCGTAAAGCAGTTGGTCTGCCGTAAACAGCAATGTTGTGACACTTTTAAACAGGACAATACTGCCATCTACTGTACATGCATATGTGACCCACCCATAATGTGTCACATTTTTGTGTTGATTTATTTATTTTATTTTGTGGTTTGAACTCGTTTTTGGAGCTGTCCTTACACATTTATCAGTATTCACATTGGTCAGTAGGGGGCAGTAGGGCGTTTCTTCCCAATTGAATGCTATCACCTGCAGACCGGAAGTGTCTTGTCATTCTGATGAGCGCGACCAGTCTGTGAACAATTGAAACGTCCTGTGTGCTTTTTCCTCCTGTATAACAGGTTAGTTTTGGTGAATCAACTCACTGAATAATATCCATGTGATCTTTATAAGTTTAAGTACACACTCTGATGATGGAGCCTAACTCTAAAGTGTTAGTGAGTTGTAGTTTGTAAATGAACACTGAAATTCAAGTATTTATTTATTTTATTTATATATATATATATATATATATATATATATATATATATATATATATATATATATATATATATCTTAACCACGCCCCCAACCACGCTGTCAAAGGACACCAGGAAAAGAATTGTAGACCTGCACCAGACTGTGAAGAGTGAATCTACAATAGGCAAGCAGCTTGGTGTGAAAAAATCAACTGTGGGAGCAATTATCAGAAAATGGAAGACATACAAGACCACTGATAATCTCCCTTGATCTGGGGCTCCACGCAAGATCTCATCCCGTGGGGTAAAAATGATCATGAGAACGGTGAGCAAAAATCCCAGAACCACACGGGGGGACCTGGTGAATGACCTGCAGAGAGCTGGGACCAAAGTAACAAAGGTTACCATCAGTAACACACTACGCCGACAGGGAATCAAATCCTGCAGTGCCAGACGTGTCCCCCTGCTTAAGCCAGTGCATGTCCAGGGCCCTCTGAAGTTTGCCAAAGAGCACATGGATGATACAGCAGAGGATTGGGAGAATGTCATGTGGTCAGATGAAACCAAAATAGAACTTTTTGGTATAAACTCAACTCGTCGTGTTTGGAGGAAGAAGAATACTGAGTTGCATCCCAAGAACACCATACCTACTGTGAAGCATGGGGGTGGAAACATCATGCTTTGGGGCTGTTTTTCTGCTAAGGGGACAGGCCGACTGATCCGTGTTAAGGAAAGAATGAATGGGGCCATGTATCGTGAGATTTTGAGCCAAAACCTCCTTCCATCAGTGAGAGCTTTGAAGATGAAACGTGGCTGTGTCTTCCAGCATGACAATGATCCCAAACACACCGCCCGGGCAACGAAGGAGTGGCTCCGTAAGAAGCATTTGAAAGTCCTGGAGCGGCCTAGCCAGTCTCCAGACCTCAACTCCATAGAAAATCTGTGGAGGGAGTTGAAAGTCCGTGTTGCTCGGCGACAGCCCCAAAACATCACTGCTCTCGAGAAGATCTGCATGGAGGAATGGGCCAAAATACCAGCTACTGTGTGTGCAAACCTGGTAAAGACCTATAGTAATCGTTTGACCTCTGTAATATAACCTTTGTTGGCAATAACAAATTATTGAGTTGAATTTTTGTTATTGACCAAATACTTATTTTCCACCATAATTTACAAATAAATTCTTTAAAAATCCTACAATGTGAATTCCTGGATTTTTTTTTTCACATTCTGTCTCTCACAGTTGAAGTGTACCTATGATGAAAATTACAGACCTCTGTCATCATTTTAAGTGGGAGAACTTGCACAATTGGTGGCTGACTAAATACTTTTTTGCCCCACTGTATATACATACATATATGCTATATATATATATATATATATATATATATATACATACATATACATATATGTATATATATATTGCATTCTATTTTTGTTATTTGGATTTGTACTGTTTTTGTACTTATTTCGATTATTATTATTTCTCGATTGTTTGTAAATGTTGCACTTTATTAATAAAAGTTTATACAATTAAATAATAATAATAATTACGTTTTTTTTTATTTATTTTTAACCATTACCATTTATTTAATTGAAGAACAAACGTATATTTAAAATTCACTCAACTGCCCATAAAAAACAATTAACGTAAATACAATACTATTTGGTCAAATAACACGACTGCGAGCAGAATTAAAGTGACGTTAGAGTCACGTTAGTGTAACCTATTGTTATGGGCTTGCCTCTTTGTGATGTTAAGTTCCTGTTATAAGCGGTTATACAGTATATGCCTCGAGCTCTTATTTTGAAGGCGCTAAGAGCGGAAGTGGTAACACGTTGTAATGGAGCGGAGTTTTGAAAACAAACGAAATAAAGTGGTCCTCGTGTAAAACTGGAGCCTCCGTGCTTGTTATTTAGTAGTTTGATACAGTATAGGCGACATATATAAACCCTCGGTTACAGACTAGCTTGGAGCTACTTTCTGCCTCTGGTCAGCTGACCGGAGCTGCGCGCGACGACACTTTGACAAGCACGTGACACGCGTCATCTCGCTCACGAGGACAATTTATGTTTTTTTTATTTTTTAATTATTATTTTTTTTAAATTGAAGAACAAACGTACATTTAAAATTCAGTCAACTGCCCGTAAAAAAATTAATAATAAATACAGTATTATTTGGTCAAATAACACGACTGCGAGTTAAAGTGACGTCATCATGTGAGCTTGGAGCTAACCCACGCGCGATGCCAGGAAAACCCCTACTAGTATGTATTTTATTTGTTTTCTACCTTGTATTATGTGTATATTTGTCCTCATTTTATTACTGTGTAATATGCCTGTTACCATTTATGTTATATTTGTTGTAAATATTCTACGTTGATAAATAAATAAACTTCCTTAAAAGGTCAAACACGGAAGTGCCCAGAAACTAATCAAGTGTAGTAACATCATGTTGCCACAAGATGTCAGTAAAAGTCTACATTACATAGGCAGAACGCTTAAACAGCGATTGACCGTCCCAGCCTTTAATAAAGGAGTAAACACACAAAGGACACAACGCAAACAACATAATAAAGAATGTGAATGACAAAAACAAACATGTTCTGAATCAAAATGTAATGCTATTGCTACAAAACTAGCAATTAGTTTGTAGATCGAAGGTTAAACAGATCATTAAACCAGCACAAATAAGACCGAAACGCGGTGAACACACAACTTTAAACCTTTAACTGAACACAATAAAGGGCGCTCACTGCTGATTAGAAAGCAAAAACAAAAGTGTTTGACCACAACAACTAGTAAGATCAACTCCTCAGTTAGGATATCATGATCAATATCATGATGATTTTCTACCGTGCCATTGTAGAGAGCATCATTAGATACGGGATCACCTCATGGTTTGGCAACCTAACCGTTAAGCTAAAAAGCAAACTGGCCGGCATGCATAAAACGGCAATGAAAATCGTAGGGAGGAAAGAATATGAGCCTATACAGAGCATCTATGAGCAGGCAGTTAGGAAAAAAGCTAAGAAAATTATTTCCAACTCACAACACCCACTCTTTCCTGAATATGGAACCCTGCCATCAGGGAGAAGACTCCGGGTCCCACTATGCAAATCTAACCGCCTTAAATTATCATTTGTTCCAGCCTCCATTAAGCTGACCGACAATGTGCAATAGAATTTTAATACATAGGTTAGCACTTTTTTAGCACATAGCACTTTAGAACTAAGCACTTTAGCACACAGCACTTTATCCATGAGCTCTAGTGCAATGCACATTGGTACTTTATCTTTATCTCCATACTGTAGATTTTATGCCAACATCAAAGTGCCACCTATGTCTATCAAGCTCCATGTTCTGATGTTTAAATGTTAGTTGTATGGTTGTGGTTGTGTCTGTGCTTGTGTTTTTGTTCTGTTGTTTTTGGGTATGTTAAGAAAGCAATGATGCACTGTGCCCAAGACAAATTTCCCCGCGGGGACAATAAAGTTGAACCTTGAACCTTGAACCTTGAAAGCAGCTATTTTTATTTATCTATTTATACATTTTTATTTATAATGTTTAACATTTACAAACAAACATATGAACAACAAAAGTACAACACAGCGCCAGGGGGGTTGTAAACCCAATAAAACTGCAGTAGAATGCAAAATATATAAAGTGGTGATCAAAAGTTTACATCAGGGGTGCTCATCGATCGCGAGCTACCGGTCGATCTCGGAGAGTGTGTCAGTCGATCACCAGCCAGGCATTAAAAAAATAGTCCTAAAAATGAGCGATCATAAATCTTCACTATGACGTCACTTTCGTCACTTGATTGACATTCACGGCACCCGAGGGTCTTCTGAGATGACGCTGGCTGCTGCCAGCTCATTAAAATGACCGACTGAGAGGCGAGAAACACTTTATTTCAACAGACTCTGGCGCCGTACCTGTCGTCAAAACTCCAAAGACCGACTGCACAGTTGCGCTACCAAAATAAGAGTCTCAGAAAGCTGGCGTGCACAAGCTAGCAAGCTACGGAGTTTGCCGACAATGTATTTCTTGTAAAGTGCATACAAAGGAGTACGGAAGCTGGACAAATAAGATGCCAAAAACCAACCACTTTCATGTGGTCCATCCATCCATCCATCTTCCTCCGCTTATCCGAGGTCGGGTCGCGGGGGCAGCAGCCTAAGCAGGGAAGCCCAGACTTCCCTCTCCCCAGCCACTTCGTCCAGCTCTTCCTGTGGGACCCCGAGGCGTTCCCAGGCCAGCCGGGAGACATAGTCTTCCCAACGTGTCCTGGGTCTTCCCCGCGGCCTCCTACCGGTCGGACGTGCCCTAAACACCTCCCTAGGGAGGCGTTCGGGTGGCATCCTGACCAGATGCCCGAACCACCTCATCTGGCTCCTCTCGATGTGGAGGAGCAGTGGCTTTACTTTGAGCTCCTTCCGGATGGCAGAGCTTCTCACCCTATCTCTAAGGGAGAGCCCCGCCACCTGGCGGAGGAAACTCATTTCAGCCGCTTGTACCCGTGATCTTGTCCTTTCGGTCATAACCCAAAGCTCATGACCATAGGTGAGGATGGAAACGTAGATCGACCGGTAAATTGAGAGCTTTGCCTTCCGGCTCAGCTCCTTCTTCCCCACAACGGATCGATACAGCGTCCGCATTACTGAAGACGCCGCACCGATCCGCCTGTCGATCTCACGATCCACTCTTCCCTCACTCGTGAACAAGACTCCGAGGTACTTGAACTCCTCCACTTGGGGCAAGATCTCCTCCCCAACCCGGAGATGGCACTCCACCCTTTTCCGGACGAGAACCATGGACTCGGACTTGGAGGTGCTGATTCTCATCCCAGTCGCTTCACACTCGGCTGCGAACCGATCCAGCGAGAGCTGAAGATCCTGGCCAGATGAAGCCATCAGGACCACATCATCTGCAAAAAGCAGAGACATAATCCTGCAGCCACCAAACCAGATCCCCTCAACGCCTTGACTGCGCCTAGAAATTATGTCCATAAAAGTTATGAACAGAATGGGTGACAAAGGGCAGCCTTGGCGGAGTCCAACCCTCACTGGAAACGTGTCCGACTTACTACCGGCAATGCGGACCAAGCTCTGGCACTGAGCATACAGGGAGCGGACTGCCACAATCAGACAATCCGATACCCCATACTCCCTGAGCACTCCCCACAGGACTTCCCGAGGGACACGGTTGAATGCCTTCTCCAAGTCCACAAAACACATGTAGACTGGTTGGGCAAACTCCCATGCACCCTCAAGGACCCTGCCGAGAGTATAGAGCTGGTCCACAGTTCCACGACCAAGACGAAAACCACACTGTTCCTCCTGAATCCGAGGTTCGACTATCCGGCGTAGCCTCCTCTCCAGTACACCTGAATAGACCTTACCGGGAAGGCTGAGGAGTGTGATCCCACGATAGTTAGAACACACCCTCCGGTTCCCCTTCTTAAAGAGAGGAACCACCACCCCGGTCTGCCAATCCAGTGGTACCGCCCCCGATGTCCACGCGATGCTGCAGAGTCATGTGGTATTGGACAGAAAGGAGGACTTTTTTTCTCCTCCATTCGAAAATGCGGACGTTATCAGCACCACTGTCTGATTCCAATCAATGCAAGTCATCAGAATCAGGTAATACACCAACTTATATTCTTGTCTTCATGAAAGAAAGGAATCTATAAGTGTTAAACATGCATGTATTATCTTTAAACACCTTTAACTTGTTAACAATATTAACTATATGTGTTAAACATGCTTGTATTATCATTAAACACCTTTAATTTATTAACAATATTAACTATATGTGTTAAACATGCTTGTATTATCATTAAACACCTTTAACTTGTTAACAAAAACATATATTTCATAAATAAGTAAATATAAATGATATATATGAATGAGGTAGATCCCCACGACTTGATCAATTGAAAAGTAGCTCGCCTGCAGAAAAAGTGTGAGCACCCCTGCTTTACATACACTTGTAAAGAACATCATGTCATGGCTGTCTTGAGTTTCCAATCATTTCTACAACTCTTATTTTTGTGTGATGTAGTGATTGGAGCACATACTTGTTGGTCACTAAAAACATTCATGAAGTTTGCTTCTTTTATGAATTTATTATGGGTCTACTGAAAATGTGCTGGGTCAAAAGTATACATACAGCAATGTTAATATTTGCTTACATGTCCCTTGGCAAGTTTACCTGCAATAAGGCGCTTTTGGTAGCCATCCACAAGCTTCTGCTTGACCACTTGACCACTCCTCTTGACAAAATGTGTTGATTTTCTGACATGGACTTGTTTCTTCAGCATTGTCCACACGTTTAAGTCAGGAGTTTGGGAAGGCCATTCTAAAACCTTAATTCTAGCCTGATTTAGCCATTCCTTTACCACTTTTGACGTCATTGTCCTGTTGGAACACCCAACTGCGCCCAAGACCCAACCTCCGGGCTGATGATTTTAGCTTCTCCTGAACAATTTGGAGGTAATCCTCCATTTATTCTCTGTAAAGCACCAGTTCCATTGGCAGCAAAGCAGGCCTAGAGCATAATACTACCACCACCATGCTTGACAGTATGAATGGTGTTCCTGGGATTAAAGGCCTCACCCTTTCTCCTCCAAACATATTGCGGGGTATCGTGGCCAAACAGCTACGTTTTTGTTTCACATGGTCTCGGGAACACTTCAGAAAACCACTGTCAGTTCGTTGCTACATCTGAAAGTGCAAGTTTAAACTCTACAGACTGCCTCCGTGAACTCAAGCAGTGGTTCTCATCCAATTTCCTTCAACTCAACAGTACCGTATTTTCCGCACTATAAGGCGCACCTAAAAACCACAAATTTACTCAAAAGCTGACAGTGCGCCTTATAACCCGGTGCACTTTATATATGGATTAATATTAAGATTCATTTTCATAAAGTTTCGGTCTCGCAACTACGGTAAACAGCCGCCATCTTTTTTCCCCGTAGAAGAGGAAGTGCTTCTTCTTCTACGCAAGCAACCGCCAAGGTAAGCACCCGCCCCCATAGAACAGGAAGCGCTTCTTCTTCTACTGTAAGCAACCACCCGCCCACGTAGAATAAGAAGAAGCTCGCGGATATTACCGTACGTTTCATTTCCTTTGTGTGTTTACATCTGTAAAGACCACAAAATGGCTCCTACTAAGCGACAGGGATCCGGTTCATGAAAAGACGCAATCTCTCCATCCGCACACGGACTACTATTTCACAGCAACTGCCTAAAGACTTTCAAGAAAAGCTGGCTACTTTCCGTGCATATTGTAAAAACAAGATAGCTGAAAAAAAGATCCGGCCAGAGAACATTATCAACATGGACGAGGTTCCACTGACTTTTGATATTCCTGTGAACCGCACTGTGGATACAACGGGAGCACGTACGGTGAATATTCGCACCACAGGGAATGAGAAGTCATCCTTCACTGTGGTTCTAGCTTGCCATGCTAATGGCCAGAAACTTCCACCCATGGTGATATTCAAAAGGAAGACCTTGCCAAAAGAGACCTTTCCAGCCGGCGTCATCATAAAAGCTAACTCGAAGGGATGGATGAAGAAAAGATGAGCGAGTGGTTAAGGTAAGTTTACGCGAAGAGGCCGGGTGGCTTTTTTCACGCAGCTCCGTCCATGTTGATATACGACTCCATGCGCGCCCACATCACGCTGGTTTTTAATATATTATTAAAGTTTGACTGACCTATCTGACTGTTTTTTTGACATTCCTTTAGCGCAGTTAGATGCGGCTTATAACACGGGGCGTCTTATAGGTGGACAAAGTTTTGAAATATGCCGTTCATTGAAGGCGCGGCTTATAACCCAGGGCGCCTTATGGTGCGGAAAATACGGTAGTAAAACCGAAATCTTACTTGTCGGTACAAAAACCATTCTCGCCAAAACCAACAGCTTGTCCGTTACTCTCTGCAATTCCTCTGTCTCACCCTCCTCCCAAGTCAAGAGTCTGGGTGTCATCCTCGACAGCACACGCTCCTTTCAAGCCCACATAAACAACATTACCAGGTCTGTTTACTTTCATCTTCGGAACATTAATGGTCTTCGCCCATCCCTTACCCCACATAGTGCTGCCATACTAGTCCATAGTGTCACGTTCAAACACTGAGGACATCTATTAAACAAGACAAAAGGCAAGGAATCAAACAGAGACAGAATTCAATTTGGACTCAATATTGAGGAGAGACATGGCCACTGCACTCTCTGTACAGCCCTGCACCACGCTCTGACGAAGAAGGTTTTCGTCTCCTCTTTTATTCAGATGTTCAATGTTCACGCACCAACACATGTCACAGCAGGAATGGGAAGTATGTAAAACAGTCATTGTTTTCGGTCGCTTTGAAGACCAAGAAGAGGATTTCTCGGGCTTGGGCTCTTCCTGGATCCAGCTGGGGCAGGTGTTGGAGGACAATGGATAACCCCCTCCCGTCTCCTGACCACAGCGACTTCAAGAGGGCAGCGGGTCGTAAATAGCGTTGACCTCGGTTACCAAATAGTTGGAAGAGAGTTTGTGAAATAGTTCAAAGAGAGTTCGTTTAACACTTCAAAGAGAGTTCCTCTGGAAGTTGAGCAGATCCTGCCATCTGTCCGTGTTGAAATCACAGTGGCGTTTCACGAGCCTTCTTCCTCTTGTTAGGCCTCGAAAGACAGTCTTCATCTTCTTATCAGGAACATAATGTAATACAACGTTTCTTTTGTGATAACTTACAAACAATTATTCCAACACATAGCCTGGTCACCTCTCGCCTGGACTACTGCAACTCTCTCCTGTTTGGTCTCCCTTCAGCTTCTCCAGAACTCTGCAGCCCGGATAATCACCAGAACCACTTCAATTCAGCAACTCCACTGGCTACCCATCAAACATCGCATCCACTTTAAAATAATTCTCCTCGCGTTCAAAGCGATCCATAACCTCTCTCCGTCATATCTCTCTGACCTGATCCATGTCGCCACGCCCTCACGTTCCCTAAGATCCTCTTCATCCATCTGTCCCCTTATTTAAAGTGTCCACCATGGGTGCCCGAGCTTTCAGCCGCTCTGCCCCACATCTTTGGAACTCTTTACCACCAGACCTTCGTAACTTAGACTCAATATCCCTCTTCAAATCAAGACTCAAACACACCTATTCCTGACTGCTTATTCATTGTAATCATCTTCTCTTCTCTATCTTTGTTGTTTTTATCCAATTTGATTTTATTGTTTTGTCCTTGAGTGCTGTTGCGTTTGGACCAGTTGTTCCTCCCAGGGAATTCAAGTCGCTGGTCGCTCCCAAGCTCTTTACGACACTTAAAGCTGAGTAGAAGAACCACCAGAGACAGAATAGGTATTTTGTAATATATTTGCAAAGCTTTGTAAATATACCGAGACCAGTCCAGCATAGAACATTCAATCGCGCAGCTAAGATGGTCTCCCCTCAAAAATGGAAACCTTCTCTTCTATAAAGTCTCTCTCCCTCCCACCCTCGTTGTCTTGTCTTTCCAGCCTAAACACATGCCCATTGTCCTCCGCACCTGGACATAAGAATAGATATAGAAGGAGTATCTCTCTTTCTTACATTCCACACTCAAGGTTAGCACACAGTATTTGCAGACTACCAAAATCAATCAATCAATCAATCAATGTTTATTTATATAGCCCTAAATCACAAGTGTCTCAAAGGGCTGCACAAGCCACAACGACATCCTCGGTACAAAGCCCACATAAGGGCAAGGAAAAACTCACCCCAGTGGGACGTCGATGTGAATGACTATGAGAAACCTTGGAGAGGACCGCATATGTGGGTACCCCCCCCTCCCCTCTAGGGGAGACTGAATGCAATGGATGTCGAGTGGGTCTGACATAATATTGTGAGAGTCCAGTCCATAGTGGATCCAACATAATAGTAAGAGTCCAGTCCATAGTGGATCTAACATAATAGTGAGAGTCCAGTCCATAGTGGATCCAACATAATAGTAAGAGTCCAGTCCATAGTGGGGCCAGCAGGACACCATCCCGAGCGGAGACGGGTCAGCAGCGCAGAGATGTTCCCAGCCGATGCACAGGCGAGCGGTCCACCCCGGGTCCCGACTCTGGACAGCCAGCACTTCATCCATGACCACCGGACCACAATTGGAAGAAAAACACTAGCTGTTTTGTAATATGATTATGAGATTAAAGAAGTAATACTTAAATACGGATATATGTAAATATCTGTCTCCGACAGTGCCCAGAAAGGCGCCTTATAAATAAAATGTATCATTATTATTTATCAACAACACCCAGAAACACCGCTGAGCTCATCTAATATGGACTGATGCAAAGTGGAAAAGTGTTCTGTGGTCTGACGAGTCCACATTTCAAATTTCTTTTTGGAAACTGTGGACGTCGTGTCCTCGGGACCAAAGAGGAAAAGAACCATCCGGATTGTTCTAGGCGCAAAGAGTAAAAGGCAGCATGTGTGATGGTATGGGGGTGTATTAGTGCCCAAGACATGGGTAACTTACACATCTGTGAAGACACCATTAATGCTGAAAGGTACATACAGGTTTTGGATCAACATATGTTGCCATTCAAGCAACGTTATCATGGGCGCCCCTGCTTATTTCAGCAAATGTGTGGCGCATTATAAAGCCTTAAATACCACAACGGAGACCCCCGGACTGTTGAACAACTTAAGCTGTACATCAAGCAAGAATGGGAAAGAATTCCACTTCAAAAATGTGTCTCATCAGTTCCCAAACCTTTACTGAGTGTTGTTAAAAGGAAAGGCCATGTAACACAGTGGTAAAAATGCCCATGTGACAACTTTTTTGCAATGTGTTGCTGCCATTAAATTCTAAGATCATGATTATTTGCAAAAATAACAAAGTTTACCAGTGTGAACATGAAATATCTTGTCTTTGCAGTCTATTCAATTGAATATAAGAATTTTTATTTACCATTTAAACAAGGTGACAACTTCTCTGGTTTTGGGTTTTGTAGTCTATTAATCAGTGGCGGGCCGTGAGTTTCCCACCTAGGCCTTCAGTGATGTCCGACTTCACTGATTACCTCTCAAATTACTACTGGGCATTGAACACATCAACAGTGTACAAAACGGGTTGTTTTCTGGCGCATTTAAAAATCAGTAAACCCGCATCAGCAATTAAAACATATCTTATGTGGTACTGTCAAAATTAAAAATGCAAAAAAAACATATTGAACGTGAAAAAATAAAGAAATAAAATATCTGAACTCACAATTTGTAGAACCCATCCGAGCTTGGCCGACATGGTCTCACAAGATGTGGTTTCTCTTTAAATATCCTTCTTGAAAATGGCCTTGCAAATATATGTGTTGGCTAGTCTAATCATAAAAGATGCAGACCAGGCGTGTTGTCTTAAAGTTTACTCCACAGCGTGCTCATCAAAAACATCTACAGCTAAATGGGGCTACTGCGCGTGCTCTTCACTACTGTGGCATGCTGGGTAATGTAGTTCTTATGTTGCCTAGCTCATAACATCACAGTATACACTATATTGCCAAAAGTATTCGGTCACCTGCCCTTACTCACATATGAACTTGAAGTGCCATCCCATGGAATTGTCCAAAATTATTTAGTATCCTGGAGCATTCAAAGTTCCTTTCACTGGAACCAAGCCCAACTCCTGAAAAACCAACCCCACACCATAATTCCTCCTCCACCAAATTTCACACTCTGCACAATGCAGTCCGAAATGTCGCGTTCTCCTGGCAACCTCCAAACCCAGACTGGTCCATCAGATTGCCAGATGGAAAAAAGTGATGACTTGGTGATGTATGGCTTAGATGCAGCTGCCCGGCCATGGAAACCCATTCCATGAAGCTCTCCGCGTACTGTACGTGGGCTAACTGGGAGGGTCACATGAAGTTTGGAGCTCTGTAGCAACTGACTGTGCAGAAAGTCTTTGCACTATGCGCTTCAGCATCCACTGGCCCCTCTCTTGGCTGAGTTGCTGTTGTTCCCAAACTCTTCACTTTTCTTGTAATAAAGTCGACTTGGGAGTATTTAGGAGCGAGGAAATTTCACGACTTGATTTGTTGCACAGGTGGCATCCTATGACAGGGAGCGGCCCATTCTTTCACAAATGTTTGTAGAAACAGTCTCCATGCCTAAGTGCTGGATTTGATACACTGGGCCAAGTGATTAGGACACCTCATTTGGATGGGTGGCCAAATACTTTTGGCAATATAGTGTAGAAGGTCTTACTGACAACTCGTGATCTGATTGGCTGTCGCAACTGTCCGTCAAATGTTTGTGTCCGTGCACCGACAGTGCACAGTAGAGATGCGCGGTTTGCGGGCACAACCGCGGAGTCCGCGGATTATCCGCGGATCGGGCGGATGAAATTTTAAAAAATTAGATTTTATCAGCGGGTCGGGTCGGGTCGGGTCAGGCGATTTAAATAAAAAAAAATTAGATTTTAAATAGATTCAGGCGGGTGGCAGTTAAACCAATTCGGAAATATATATACATAGTTAAATGTTGTTACCCACATACGAAAAACGAGCAGGCACCTTCTGCATATACCACAACAGAAGAAATAAAAAAAAAGAGATGGACACTTTTACGGAGCGGAGAAGGCCCCCGACGCCTCGCCGGGGTCCGGGACCGAGGCCCCTTCCCCCGAGAGGGCCCCACCGGGAGCCGTAGCTGAGGCGATCCGCGAGAAGGGCCCGACGCACGTCCAGGGTCACCACCGCGCCCACCGCACCGACACCCCGCCTCGTCCGCCTTCGCCGCGGCCGGCGTCACGCGCAGCAGGTAAGCAGCTTACCTGCCCGCCACCCCCGTGGCCGGGGGCTCGTAACAGGGGTCACTCCGCGCGCTCCGCCCGCGCAGCTTACCTGCCCGCCACCTCTGTTGCCGGGGGCGCGTAACAGGGGTCACTACGCGCGCAGTGCGCTCACGAAAGGGGTGGGGCTCACCCTGGTTGATATAGACAGCAGCTAGGACGGTGGCCATGGAAGTTGGAACCCGCTAAGGAGTGTGTAACAACCCACCTGCCGAATCAACTAGCCCTGAAAATGGATGGCGCTGGAGCGTCGGGCCCATATACCCGGCCGTCGCCGGCAGCGAGACGCGCTTGGAGGTGCGCTCAGCGCGGCTCCCATATGATTGCGCACTGGTGTGCGTCTGGGTCGTGACAGCGTGGCACGCGAATGTCTGTGCTGCGTTGGATCAGTCTCCTTTCTTTAACAGGCAAAAGCTTTATAACCTCACTAATGCCTTGCATCGTCTATATTAGATATATAACAACGGGCGGGTGCGGGTGGATGGCGGGCGGATGCAGTTCTGATCAAATGTTAGATCGGGTGGATTGCGGATGGTTGACGACTTTCTGATGCGGTTGCGGATGAAATATTTGCCTATCCGCGCATCTCTAGTGCACAGACATTGTTGATTCTGAAGGCCTCGGGCAGATTTCATAGAGCATGGCAACATAAGCTAGCTGAATTCTGATTGGATAACAACTCTAACCTAAAAACAACAGCACAGGAAAAAGCATAATATGACATGAAGAGAATATGAATACTTTTCCATATTTAGGGAAAGTCAATAAAACAATACTTTTATCTTTAAAGGGCCCACCACTGCTATACATGTTAGAAGTATAGTACCAAGATTGTGTTAGACACACAACAATGATGTCACACGTGTTATATGGTGCTAGAATGTCACAGAAAAAGTCTTGAGCAAATGAAAACATCAGGTCCTCCTCATGGACTGGAGCTTTTTGTTTCACCGGCAAGAGGACGAGTTCACCCCCGACACTGAGAGCATCACGGGCCCAGCGGTGGCGTACAAAGTCGGGGCACTGGGAAGAAGGACACTACAGCCGTGACTCGGCTGTTGAAAGCCTGTTACGACCCAGCCACCCTGGGTCGGCTGGCACGGCCGCGGTAGTATCCGAGCCACGTTGCCCCCCCTACTGCGGCTGTATCTACCAGGACACTTGTGTCTCTTACGCTTGGTAAAGAATCTTTCACCACACGCACCGCAACTAAACACCTTCTCTCTTGTGTGTAGCTTCGAGTGTGTTTTCCACTCCTGTCTCAGTCTGAAACCCTTAGAGCAGACTGAGCAGATAAAAGGTTTTTCTCCGGTGTGCACCGATTTGTGCGTTTCCAAAGTGGACTTCGTAGAGTATCTCCTGCTGCAAACTGAGCACACGAATGGTCTTTCTCCGGTGTGTTTTCGCACGTGTGCTATGAGAGCGCAGCGGAATCTAAAGGTTTTGTCGCAGTGAGAACATTTGAAGCGTGTGTTGCCAGTGTGACATGTCTTAGAGTCTTCATCATCAGTGTCAGGAGAGTGTGACGTTCTGTGCTCACTTTTTGATAGTGGAGCTAAGAGCTTGTCTGCTTGTGATCCTCCACAGTGGTCTCCATCAGCTTCTGTTGTCATGTGTTGAGTTGAGCTGCTGCTTGGAGGCTCCGCCTCTCTCTTCTCCTCACTCTCACCTTTGACCTCATCACCTTCACTCTTCACAATGACACCAATCACTGGGAACTCAAGATGCTCTCCCTCCTGACTGATGCTGTGTTCCTCCTCTTCCTTTTTAATGTGCAGGGTCTGTAGCTCCGCATCTTCCTCCTTAATGTGGGAGGGATGTGGCTCCTCCGTCGCCATCCCGAAGCTCCACTTCTGCTGCTCAGGAAGATGTTCATCATCATCGTCACCTTCACTCTTCACAGGGACACCAGTCACTGGCATCTTGGTGACATCAACCTCCTCCAGTCCTTCAAGATGCTCAACAACAAGTTGAGTGACAACAATCACTGGGAACTCCTGACTGATGCTGTGTTCCTCCTCTTCGTCTTTAATGCGAGGGGGCTGCGGGGCCTCCTCTTCTTCCTCTTTAACGTGGGGGGTCAGTGGGCTCTCGTCTTCCTCTTTAATGTGCAGGGACTGTGGCGCCTCATCTTCCTCTTTGATGCGGGAGGGCTGTGGCCCCTCCTGCTCCATCCTGAAGCGCCGCCCTTGCCGCTCAGGGAGAAGATGTTCTTCCCAGACGTCTGCAGGACACGAGAAGACAAACACATGCTTTAGAAACGTCCAGCTTTTCCCAGTCACATGAGGCATTCAGTATGTTTACATGCACCAAAGAAAACCAAATAGAATAATTATGTTTAAGTTATCACACAACTCAATAGTTACTATCTATTGTGCTCAAGTTGTGCTTTTCTTTTGGTGCAAAGGCACACAACTTGTTATCTTCCACTGCAAGTTGCCTCGCAGCAGCAGTTTCTGTCTGTCATGTCTGTGTGATCATGTTTTGTTTTAGTAATGTTCGGTTTTGTTTTTGGACTTTTTGTGCACTTTTGTTTTGTTTTGTCACCATAGTTACCCATTAGTTTCACCTGGCATGTCACGCACCTGTTTGTTGTTGTTAATCATGTCTGTGTTATTTAAGCTTTTCATTTTCTGTTCTTTGTCCAGGTGTCATATCCTTTCTAACCCTGCTATCCTCTCGTTTCAAGCCCTGTTCACGGTCCCATGCCACAGTAAGTGTTTTGTTATTTCGTGTTCAGTTTCTGCCTTTGTGCAAGTTTTGTTTTCATTCGCCAAGTTTTTTTTTTTTACCTCCGCCATTGTGCGCACTTTTCGTTTGTTCCTTTTTGATAGTAATAAATAAATCATGTACCCACCTTCAAGCCATGTCCGATCCAAATTCACTTGCATCTTGGGAAAACAAAAACTCCATAGTCCAAGTCGTGACACTGTCTTTCAGCCTGATAAACAACCAAGGGCGGACCTCAAGTACCTCAACGAAGAGAAGACGACAACACGGAGATAAAGCAGAGCCAGGGCGGAATCACGAGCTCAGCACATTTGCATTCTGAATAATCACGTATTGTGTCTACTAGGGCTGCTTGTGTAATATGTGTCCCACCCCTTTAGAAGCAGCCTCAGGGATGTTAACTAGGGAACTCCTGAATAAAAGGGGGAACGCGGGCGTTGTGCCTTAGAGACTGTAACTGAGTGTGCAGCTTCACACGTTCTCCTCATGAGCTAAATTGAATCATGCCTCTGTTTGATTCCTTGCTTCTTGTCCCGTTTAAAGGCCTACTGAAAGCCACTACTACCGACCACGCAGTCTGATAATTTATATATCAATGATGAAATCTTAACATTGCAACACATGCCAATACGGCCGGGTTAGCTTACTAAAGTGCAATTTTAAATTTCGCGCGAAATATCCTGCTTAAAACGTCTCGGTATGATGACGTCAGCGCGTGACGTCACGGATTGTAGAGGACATTTTGGGACAGCATGGTGGCCAGCTATTAAGTCGTCTGTTTTCATCGCAAAACTCCACAGTATTCTGGACATGTGTTGGTGAATCTTTTGCAATTTGTTCAATGAACAATGGAGACAGCAAAGAAGAAAGCTGTAGGTGGGAAGCGGTGTATTGCGGCAGGTGTTGTGCCGGATAACGCACCCCCGCCGTAGAATGCACCCCCTGACTGTTGTGCCGGATAACAC
This sequence comes from Nerophis lumbriciformis, assembly GCF_033978685.3. Classification (NCBI taxonomy): domain Eukaryota; kingdom Metazoa; phylum Chordata; class Actinopteri; order Syngnathiformes; family Syngnathidae; genus Nerophis; species Nerophis lumbriciformis. The sequence goes on from NC_084573.2 coordinate 4,896,174, forward strand.
AGCCGGTGTTTCATTGTTTACATTCCCGAAAGATGACAGTCAAGCTTTACCATTGGCCTGTGGAGAACTGGGAAAACAGAGACTCTTACCAGGAGGACTTCGAGTTGGATACGCAGACGCGGTACCGTGAGTACGCATGCAGCTGCGGCTTCCAAACATTTGATCGCTTGCCCGTACGCGCGTGCCGCTATGTGCATGTCACGTACGTAACTTTGGGGACTTTGGGGAAATACATGTGCTGTATGAACTTTGGGGAGGTGAACGGTACTTTGGGCTGTGGGATTGAGTGTGTTGTGCAGGTGTTTGAGTTGTATTGGCGGGTTATATGGACGGAAAGGGGGGGGGGTGTTTGTTATGCGGGATTAATTTGTGGCATATTAAATATAAGCCTGGTTGTGTTGTGGCTAATAGAGTATATATATGTCTTGTGTTTATTTGCTGTTTTAGTCATTCCCAGCTGAATATCAGGTCCCACCCGCCTCTCACAGCATCTTCCCTATCTGAATCGCTCCCACTGCCCTCTAGTCCTTCACTCTCACTTTCCTCATCCACAAATCTTTCATCCTCGCTCAAATTAATGGGTGAATCGTCGCTTTCTCGGTCCGAATCGCTCTCGCTGCTGGTGGCCATGATTGTAAACAATGTGCAGATGTGAGGAGCTCCACAACCTGTGACGTCACGCTACTCGTCTGCTACTTCCGGTACAGGCAAGGCTTTTTTATCAGCGAACTTTATCGTCGATGTTCTCTACTAAATCCTTTCAGCAAAAAATATGGCAATATCGCGAAATGATCAAGTATGACACATAGAATGGACCTGCTATCCCCGTTTAAATAAGAAAATCACATTTCAGTAGGCCTTTAATAGATAGTTCGGTGTTTGAACCTGACATAACTGGCTTGAAATCTCTGTGGGGGACAAACACACCGCTCTTTATAACATTAATCACAGGAAATAAGACCAAGCCAGGGCGGAAGGACTTTTTACATGGGATGGGTGACATGGTCCAAAACCAAAATGCATTATTTATTTTGGAATTGCTGAAATATTCAGTTACTTTTTATATCATATACAGTTGGATTATTTTGTCAAAACTATTATTAATTACTTGTTCATTTACTGTTAATATCTGCTTATTTTCTGTTTGAACATGTTCTATCTACACTTCTGTTAAAATGTAATAATCACTTATTCTTCTCTTCTTTGATACTTTACATTAGTTTTGGTGATACTACACATTTGGGTATGGATCCAATAACAAGTAATTAATCAAAGGGACAATATTGGTTATACCAATGCTGATACTTATACTTCAAATTTTCACTGTCACTGGATGATGACATGTTTAATCCCACTTGTCATCAATCAGACAAAAACACAGGATGGCGGTGCAGCAATACCAATTTAAATATTTAAACTATTTCTTGCTATTGGGTTTTTGATAACCCCCCGAGTTCAGTTCAAAAGTTGGAGGACAGACATTTTCGCAGCAACTTCCTAAAAACACCAGAGTGCTCCTGTTGTAGAGAGGAACTTGGACCATGCAAACACGTCAGCAAATCCTTGTGTTGACATTTTTAACGTTCACTATAGAGGACACTTGTGTTTTGTTTTCTTCAGGAATGTGTAACTGACAAAAGAAATGAACCAAAAACAAAATGTCCACTGCAGAGGACGCCGGTTCTCAGAATAAGAATAATAGTGAAGGGAGAATGTGAGAAAATGTGGCCCCCAGAACAATTTAGTTGAAGAGCCCTGGTTTACACCAACATGCATTCAAATAATGATATATCAGCTGAAATAAGCAGTGTTGGGACTAACGCGTTACTTTGTAACGCTGTTATTTTCGGCGGTAACTAGTAGTCTAACACGTAATTTCTTTATAGTCAGTAACTCAGTTAGCGTTACCACATGATGTGTTACTACATAAAAAATAACGTAAAATAACGCAGTATCGGCAAGAAACTGAGAAGATCTGAGTGCGTATTATTGGAGAGCTGCAGTGTCGTCCTTCTGAATCTTCCTGTGTCACAAGGGGGAGAAGAGGCTCGCTGTGTGTGTGTGTGTGTGGGGGGGGGGGGGGGGGGGGGGGGTCTGTGTTTACTAACAACAAGACAAGATGGCGGAGCCGAAGTCGTGTTTCTTAACATGGAGATATTTTAACTACTTTTCTTTTGTCGAGCACAAAGAAAAGAACATTTGAGTTAAATTGGAACATTATCACCAGACCTATGTAAGCGTCAATATATACCTTGATGTTGCAAAAAAAAAGACCATATATTTTTCAACCGATTTCCGAACTCTAAATGGGTGAATTTTGGCGAATTAAACGCCTTTCTAATATTCGCTCTCGGAGCGATGACGTCACAACGTGGCGTCACATCGGGAAGCAATCCGCCATTTTCTCAAAAACCGAGTCAAATCAGCTCTGTTATTTTCCGTTTTTTCGACTGTTTTCCGTACCTTGGAGACATCATGCCTCGTCGGTGTGTTGTCGGAGGGTGTAACAACACAAACAGGGACGGATTCAAGTTGCACCAGTGGCCCAAAGATGCGAAAGTGGCAAGAAATTGGACGTTTGTTCCGCACACTTTACCGACGAAAGCTATGCTACGACAGAGATGGCAAGAATGTGTGGATATCCTGCGACACTCAAAGCAGATGCATTTCCAACGATAAAGTCAAAGAAATCTGCCGCCAGACCCCCATTGAATCTGCCGGAGTGTGTGAGAAATTCAGGGACAAAGGACCTCAGTAGCACGGCAAGCAATGGCGGCAGTTTGTTCCCGCAGACGAGCGAGCTAAACCCCCTGGATGTCTTGGCTCACACCGTCCCTTATGCCACCGAAGATGATCAAGAGAAGAATATCGACCCTAGCTTCCCTGGCCTGCTGACATCAACTCCAAAACGGGACGGATCAGCTTTCAGGAAAAGAGCGCGGATGAGGGTATGTCTACAGAATATATTAGTTGATGAAAATTGGGCTGTCTGCACTCTCAAAGTGCATGTTGTTGCCAAATGTATTTCATATGCTGTAAACCTAGTTCATAGTTGTTAGTTTCCTTTAATGCCAAACAAACACATACCAATCGTTGGTTAGAAGGCGATCGCCGAATTCGTCCTCGCTTTCTCCCGTGTCGCTGGCTGTCGTGTCGTTTTCGTCGGTTTCGCTTGCATATGGTTCAAACCGATATGGCTCAATAGCTTCAGTTTCTTCTTCAATTTCGTTTTCGCTACCTGCCTCCACACTACAACCATCCGTTTCAATACATGCGTAATCTGTTGAATCGCTTAAGCCGCTGAAATCCGAGTCTGAATCCGAGCTAATGTCGCTATAGCTTGCTGTTCTATGCGCCATGTTTGTTTGTATTGGCATCACTATGTGATGTCACAGGAAAATGGACGGGTGTATATAACGATGGTTAAAATCAGGCACTTTGAAACTTTTTTTAGGGATATTGTGTGATGGGTAAAATTTTGAAAAAAACTTCGAAAAATAAAATAAGCTACTGGGAACTGATTTTTAATGGTTTTAACCATTCTGAAATTGTGATAATGTTCCCCTTTAAATGTAGTTGTGTCTTGGATCGAAGATCCTATCTACTGCCCAAAACAGCAATTCAAATCTGCTGAAACAGCTACAAAAGCAACATGCTTGGACATAGCTAGTAAAGAGAGACACACTTCACCTCCACCTCCACCTAAGCAACAGCGGCTGGATTCTAACAGAGGGACTGCTAGCCAGGACAACATTGATAGAGCCATTGCAGCGTATGTGCTAGAAGACATGCAGGCTATTTCTACAGTGGAGTCACCCGCTTTCAGGCAGCTAATTAGCATGATACCGGGCGTCAAACGGCAAATGACAGGGAAAACATTTTCCAAGTACCTGGACAGTGAGTACATAAAAATGGATCGAAAGCTAAAGAAAACACTCCAAACTCTGCCTCTGCTCATCATTCAGCACTGAAGGTACACACACTTTGTGAATTCTCTTATATACTGTTTCATTCTAGAGTGTTTGATTATCACATCACTCTAAATGTATAAACTATAAAGTTCACAAACATAAAGAGGGATCTTAGTGGGCCAGGCCAATCTTTCCTTACCTCTAAACTAAAACTGGGGAAATGTGTAGAATGTTCTGGGCTTCAGTACAGTGTTGATCTCCTGAATACATGATTTGATTTCACAATTCCTTGAGACAAAAAAACCCCGCCTGGTTAGGCTTTGTGTGTTTGTCGTGTGTGCCTTCTTTGGTTTACAGCTATGTTGTTATTATGCTTATGTACAGTATGTTATGTTGCAGCTATTTATAATAATTGTGTCAATTTGTTCTGGCCTGAAATAAATTGGCCCTTTGAAACATATCTTTGTCTTTGTGTGTTGTATGTAGAGCACATTGCTTAGCAGAGTTCAGTGATGCAAATGCATGTCAAGTTGAACATAACATAGAAAGTCTGACAGATAATTAGCGTACGCATTTATTTTAAATAAAATATTGTTAATAGAATTTTTGATACTTTGCAAATGCGGATTTAAGACTTTTGATAGAATTTTCTAAGACCATAAAGTTGACCATTAGATTTTGAGACTTGAAGTCTATGAGCATGAACTGATGAAGACTACTCGGATGAGAAGACAAAGTGAACAGTCCAGTTGTGATGGACTGAATGCCCTGAGAATAAAATGATATGTGCTTACTTGGACTGTGATGAAGCTGTGAGGACTCAGGTGGTTTGTCTTCATGCTCTTCGGTCTTCACAGAGACAACAGTCAGTGGAAACTTGGTGAGATCAGCCTCCTCCTGCCCTGGAAGACACTCTTCCTCCTGAGAGATCCACACTTCCTCCTCTTCCTCTTTAATGTGGGGGGTCTCCTGGATGTCTGTTGGGTGAATGAGTAGATACAAATAAGAGAGAAGAGACATAGTTTTCGACTGACACTGTTAACACAATTAAATTGTTTACGTTCTTTTGTGTGTTGTGTTAAAAGTGTGTACCTAAACAATATTTTTTTGTCCCAGCCAACCGAACACCACACAAGGGTTAATATTTAGAATGCATTAAAAATTACCATCCATCGTCATGTCTTTCATAATGATTGTGAACAAAATTTCCCCCCAAAAGTGCCGTTCCTCTTTAAAGATAATGGAAATCAAAAATAATTATCGTAACAATATATAGAATAGAAAGTACTTTATTGGTCCCTGGGGGAAATTCAGCACCACAGTTCACTCACAATAGACAAATAAACACTTAGGTATTTTTTTTTTTTTACATGTGAATAATATAAATACAGTCTATTATACAACATTATTCACATGTGCATAATATAAATACAATCTATTATACAGCATTATTCACATGTAAATAATATAAATACAGTCTATTATACAGCAATATTCACATGTGAATAATATAAATACAGTCTATTATACAGCACTATTCACATGTGAATAATATAAATACAGTCTATTATACAGCATTATTCACTTGAGAATAATATAAATACAGTCTATTATACAGCATTATTCACATGTGAATAATATAAATACAGTCCATTATACAGCATTATTCACATGTGAAAAATGTAAATACAGTCTATTATACAGCATTATTCACTTGTGAATAATATAAATAGTCTATTATACAGCATTATTCACATGTAAATATAAATACAGTCTATTATACAGCATTATTCACTTGTGAATAATATAAATACAGTCTACTATACAGCATTATTCACATGTGAAAAATATAAATACAGTCTATTATACAGCATTATTCACTTGTGAATAATATAAATAGTCTATTATACAGCATTATTCACATGTAAATAATATAAATACAGTCTATTATACAGCATTATTCACTTGTGAATAATATAAATACAGTCTATTATACAGAAATATTCACATGTGAATAATATAAATACAGTCTATTATACAGCATTATTCACATGTAAATATAAATACAGTCTATTATACAGAATTATTCACATGTGAATAATATAAATACAGTCTATTATACAGCATTATTCACATGTGAAAAATGTAAATAGTCTATTATACAGCATTATTTACTTGTGAATAATATAAATAGTCTATTATACAGCATTATTCACATGTAAATATAAATGCAGTCTATTATACAGCATTATTCACTTGTGAATAATATAAATACAGTTTATTATACAGCATTATTCACTTGTGAATAATATAAATACAGTCTATTATACAGCATTATTCACAAGTGAAAAATATAAATACAGTCTATTATACAGCATTATTCACTTGTGAATAATATAAATAGTCTATTATACAGCATTATTCACATGTGAATAATATAAATACAGTCTATTATACAGCATTATTCACATGTAAATAATATAAATACAGTCTATTATACAGCATTATTCACATGTAAATAATATAAATACAGTCCATTATACTGCAATATTCACATGTGAATAACATAAATACAGTCTATTATACAGCATTATTCACATGTGAATAACATAAATACAGTCTATTATACAGCATTATTCACATGTGAATAACATAAATACAGTCTATTATACAGCATTGTTCACATGTGAATAATGCTGTATATAATTTATAATAATAAACAAAACTACTTAAAAAACTTTTATACTGTATTTTTCGTCATGAATGATACAAAACACTTTTCTTTATGGTCATTTTGTTGGCCTGGCCAAAAGGAACTCTAACCCAAACATGTTTTACTATGTGGTGTTTTTATGGAGTATCTCCATCAAGAGCACAGCTCCCACATTCACTTGGAGACCATCTACGACACGCTGAAGGAAAGTCAGTCACCTTTATGTTCTTTTCATAAATCAAGTGTTGACTACTTTGTTTGTTGGAAGATGATTGACAGTACATGTTTACTTTCACTTCTAGATGCATGTAGGTCAGAATGAGGAAATTAGCCATTTATCGTTAATTGATTGCAATGTTTTATGTGACTGTGTGAGTTTTGTGTAAACATGTTGATGTTACAAACTGAGGAATATCAACCTCTCATAAATACTCTCTTGATGGTCTATTAAACATATAAAAACAAAGTAGTCCTCATTTTAAGTTAAAGTACCAATGATAAAAAATTATTCTCTGCATTTGACCCATCACCTTTGATCACCCCCTGGGAGGTGAGGGGAGCAGTGAGCAGCAGCGGTGGCCACGCCCGGGAATCATTTTTGGTGATTCAACCCCCAATTCCAAACCTTGATGCTGAGTGCCAAGCAGGGAAGTAATGGCTCCCATTTTTATAGTCTTTGGTGTGACTTGGCCAGGGTTTGAACTCACAACCTATCGATCTCAGGGCGGACACTCTAACCACTAGGCCACTAGGCCGACATGACAATTCACCATCTTACAGATTATACATTTAAGGATACTGCCAATTATTAATTATAAAGTTAGTAAACATGTGAGAGTGAGAAGTAAACAAACCTGTTCTGTGTGACCCAACTTGATGTTTCTTGGCAACAGCGTCCAGTAGTTTGGTTCCAGGAAGTTCCTCCTCGTACTCTGCTGTCGTTCTTTCGCACATTTTCACACAATCACAACACTTTACACTCACACTTGATCTCTGCTTAGCGATGTGTTTTCATCACTTCCGCCTCTCTTTGTTAGCAGCTAACAAGCTAAGCTAACTAGCACGCTAAGCTAATTAGCGCGCTAAAAAAAAATAGATGTTGTCGCTCCTTCTCCTCTTTTGTTGGACAAAGTTCCTCCTCTTACTCTGCTTTCGTTATTTCGCACATTTTCACACAATCACACTTGAGCTCTGCTTAGCGATGCGTTGATAAAACCGCGTCTATTCGTTAGCAGCTAACACGCTAAGCTAACTAGCAAGCTAAGCTAGTACGGGCAACAACGAGGTGCGCTTAAACTAACGTATCCAGACCCAAACAGTTATTAACGAAGTTTACTCTAGTAAAAAGTACATATGTGTACGTGTACGTGCTGTTTATGAAAAAAAAAAAGCACTATAACAAACCACAGTAACGTCTTCTCCTACCAAACGCCATTTTGTTTTTCTTCGTCCCGCTCAGTTCACGCGCAGTGTTGTCAGATCTCGCGAGAGAAACAAGGAGCTTCGATCCATTACTTCTTCTTTTTTACTGGCAGTTTTGCCACTACTTGAAAGGTTCATACCGCCACCTACTGGGCTGTGGAAAGTATTGCAGGGCCATAGGAGTCCTAATATAGAATACACAATATATAATGTGAGATATAACAGGATAATGCATACGTTTATCATTTGTTTTCAAAACGCTTATGTCAGAATAATTGTATATAAGTTATCACACAATTTGTTTGCTTGCAGTTCAGGTTGCCCTGCGTGAAGACCAGTTGCCCGGGTTACGATCCACTGGTGCTTACAAAGCTGTCTTTGATCTTATCAAGCAAAAGGCGGACAGCTTGTAAATCTCCACTGTGTGCGATGGAACGCGCCGTAGAGGCGTCGGTTTCTCAGATCTGGACAGCCACGGGAAGGGCCTTATCAGGACCCGAAATCTACGAGCAGAGATGGGGCAAACCTGACACCGCTCCAAGCACCCTTTGTTTTAACTGTTTATGACCCAGTGCAGCTGCTGCATAATGAGACCCCTCCCCTTAGAAGCAGCTGCAGCTATGTGATCAGGGAATGCCCAAATAAATGGGGCGGCGTGGAACTTTTTCCTCAGAGCGTGGGGTGACACTGTACGAGGGTGCAGTTTCCACGCGCTCTCCCCATGAGCTAAATTGAATCCTGTCTCTGTTTGATACCTTGCTTCTTGTTTAATAGATATTAATTTAATAATAGTGTCAAGACTTGGACTATGGCGTGGTTTGTTCTCCCGTGGTGCAAATGAACATTTGGACCAGACATGGCGTGAAGGTGAAGACATTATTTATTTTACACTAACAAAGGAACAAAAAGCGCGCTCAAGGCGGAAGTACAAACTTGACTAACGAAACAAAAGACTTGCACGTGGGCAAAAAACTATGTACATGAACAAAAGTCGCTAACTGTGGCATGAATAGAAAAAAACTTACTTGACATGGCATGAAGTGCGCAGAGGTAAACAGAGTGAGAAGCAGAAAGTCAGGGGTATGATGTCGCCAGGGAGACTTCCTGGCAACAATGGCTTTAAATAATAGTGACATGATTAAAGACAGGTGCGTGAGTCGTGAGGGCAGGTGAAAACTAATGGGTTGCTATGGTGACAAACAAGAGTGCACAAACGTGGAGCAGGTGAAACTAATGGGTAACCATGGAAACAAGACAAGGGAGTGAAAAGCCAGAAACTAAAGAGTCCAATAACTAAACAAAACAAAACATGATTACACAGACATGACAAATAGTTTAATAGATAAAAAAAAGTGGGACCCCAAAAATGTATTTTTATGACTTGATGCATGGGGTCTCTGGGACCCCATTTTGAAAATTCCTCGCACCAACACTGCTGTCAACAGCATACTTGCCAACCTTCCCATGAATTTCCCAGGAGTCTCCCGAATTTCAGTGCCTCTCCCGAAAATCTCCCGGGACATGCATTCTCCCGAATTTCTCCGGATTTCCAGCCGGACCTGATTGAGGACAGCCTGTCGTCACGTCCGCTTTTCGTGCCGGCCCAGTCACGTTATAACATCTACGGCTTTTGGAGCTCAGTGCGCAACTGCACACGCAACAATATATGCAGCATATGCCTTGAGCTCTTATTTTGAAGGCGCTAAGAGCGGAAGTGGTGACACGTTGTCGATGGAGCGGAGGTTTTGAAAGAAAGGAAATAAAATACCCGACCTGTTTTTTGTGCTTTTAAAAAAAGATTTAGAGCTCTACATGAAAACACTCTCTACCTCTAACAACCAAAAAGCTGTGAAAACGATGATGCTGTGTTCCAAATTTAAGTTATTTACAGAGATTGAGTGAGCCTATGGCATACTTGCCAACCCTCCCGAATTTTCCGGGAGACTCCCGAAATTCAACGCCTCTCCCGAAAACCTCCCGGGACAAATATTCTCCCGAAAATCTCCCGATTTTCAGCCGGAGCTGGAAGCCACGCCCCCTCCAGTTCCATGCGGACCTGAGTGAGGACAGCCTTTTTTCCCGACGGGAGGACAACAGGGTGACAAGAACTAAATCATCCAGACTAGAGATCAATTGTATTATTATGTTTATCTTACCTAAAAATACATATATTTATTAAAAACAAAACAAAAAACTAAATACATTTTTACTATATTTTGCTAAAAACATCAAAATTAATTGTATTTTTATTTGTATTTTTTCTGACTCCTTATTACATCCAGCCATAGAATTATACATTAAAATAAACATATTTGAAATGATTAATTTTAAATTATCATAATAATTCATTTAAAATGACCATATTTAATTATTAAAATAATTGCTTGTTTATCAACAACTTTAGCATTTTATTCATTACATTTTGAAGCTCTCAGAAGCCAAGTTATGTTATATTCCTGAAGATTTATTTATGCAAGTTTGAAGTATCAATTATCTAAACACAGTTTTGTTTGCATATTTTCAGGATGTAGATATATATATATATATATATATATATATATATATATATATACACAGTAGAGATGCGCGGTTTGCGGGCACAACCGCGGAGTCCGCGGATTATCCGCGGATCGGGCGGATGAAATTTAAAAAAATTAGATTTTATCCGCGGGTCGGGTCGGGTCGGGTGGTTGAAATAAAAAAAATTAGATTTTAAATAGATTCAGGCGGGTGGCAGTTAAACCAATTGGGAAATATATATACATAGTTAAATGTTGTTACCCACATACGAAAAACGAGCAGGCACCTGCTGCATATGCCACAACAGAAAAAAAAAAAAAAAAGAGATGGACACTTTTACGGAGCGGAGAAGGCCCCCGACGCCTCGCCGGGGTCCGGGACCGAGGCCCCTTCCCCCGAGAGGGCCCCACCGGGAGCCGTAGCTGAGGCGATCCGCGAGAAGGGCCCGACGCACGTCCAGGGTCACCACCGCACCCACCGCACCGACACCCCGCCTCGTCCGCCTTCGCCGCGGCCGGCGTCACGCGCAGCAGGTAAGCAGCTTACCTGCCCGCCACCCCCGTGGCCGGGGGCTCGTAACAGGGGTCACTCCGCGCGCTCCGCCCGCGCAGCTTACCTGCCCGCCACCCCTGTTGCCGGGGGCGCGTAACAGGGGTCACTCCGCGCGCAGTGCGCTCACGAAAGGGGTGGGGCTCACCCTGGTTGATATAGACTAGGACGGTGGCCATGGCCGTCGGAACCCGCTAAGGAGTGTGTAACAACCCACCTGCCGAATCAACTAGCCCTGAAAATGGATGGCGCTGGAGCGTCGGGCCCATACCCGGCCGTCGCCGGCAGCGAGACGCGCTTGGAGGTGCGCTCAGCGCGGCTCCCATATGATTGCGCACTGGTGTGCGTCTGGGTCGTGACAGCGTGGCACGCGAATGTCTGTGCTGCATTGGATCAGTCTCCTTTCTTTAACAGGCAAAAGCTTTATAACCTCACTAATGCCTTGCATCGTCTATATTAGATATATAACAACGGGCGGGTGCGGGCGAATGGCGGGCGGATGCGGTTCTGATCAAATGTTAGATCGGGTGGATTGCGGATGGTTGACAACTTTCTGATGCGGTTGCGGATGAAATAATTGCCTATCCGCGCATCTCTAATATACAGTATATAGCTGTCAATATACTCCTCCCCTCTTAACCACGCCCCACCCCACCCCCGACCACACCCCCACCCACCCACCTCCCGAAGTCAGAGGTCTCAAGGTTGGCAAGTATGGCCTATGGCTTTACACTTTATTTTATATACATATATATATATATATATATTTTTTGCATTCTATTTTAGTTACTTTGAATTTACAACCCCCTAGTGCTGTTTTGTACGGTTTTTGTACTTACTTTGATTATTAATTTCAACTGTTTGTAAATGTTGAAATTTAAAAATAAAGGTTTATAAAAAAAAAAAGAAGAAAAAAAAGAAGAAAATAAATAAAGTGGTCCTCGTGTAAAACTGGAGCCTCCGTGTTTGTTATTTTGTAGTTTTATACAGTTTAGGCGACATATATAAACCCTCGGTTACATATATATATATATATATATAAATATAAATTATATATATATATAAATATAAATCATATATATATATATATATATATATATATATATATACAGTGTTGGGACTAACGCGTTACAAAGTAACGCGTTACTGTAACGCCGTTACTATCGGCGGTAACTAGTAATCTAACGCGTTATTTTTTATATTCAGTAACTCAGTTACCGGCCGTTACTACATGATGCGTTACTGCGTTATTTTGCATTATTTTTTATGTAGTATCGGCTAGAAACTGAGAAGATCTGAGTGTTGCAGCGCTGCTGAAGAGGCGACAAAAAAGAGGCGCGCCGCGCACTGTCTGTGTGTACGTGTGTGTGTGTGTGTGTGTGTGTGTGTGTGTGTGGGAGGGGGCGTGTCTGTGTCTACTATCAAGACGTCATGGCGAACCCCGAAGCCGAGTTTCTTAAAATGGAGATATTTTCAGTACGTTTCTTTTATCGACCACAAAGAAAAGAACATTTTAGTTGAATGTAAGTTTCAAATATGCTGAAACAGCGACAAAAACAACATGCTTCGACGAAGCTAGTAAAGAGACACACACTTCACCTCCAACAGCGGCTGGATTTTAATGAGGCACTGCACACTGAAGGTACACACACTCTGTCAATTCTCTTATATACTCTTTCATTTTAAACTTTTAGAGTGTTTGATTATCACATCACTCTAAATGTTTAGACTATAAAGTTCACAAACCTAATGAAGGATACTAGTGGGCCAGGCTAATATTTCCTTTTCTCTAAACTAAGTGGGGAAATGTGTAGAGTGTTCTGGGCTTCAGACATGATTTTATTTCAGAATTCCTTGAGATAAAAAAACGCCTGGTTAGGCTTTATGTATGTAGTGTGTGCCTTTCTTGTTTTACAGCTATGCTGTTATTATGCTGTTTGTTACTTATGTATGTTAAGTTGCAGCTATTTAAAATAGTTTTGTCAATTTGTTCTGGTCTGAAACAAATTGGCCCTTTAAAACATATCTTTGTCTTTGTGTGTTGTATGTAGAGCACATTGTTTGTGTGTTGTATGTAGAGCACATTGCTTAGCAGAGTTGAGTGATGCAAATGCATGTCAAGTTGATCAACACATTGTATTATTCTCCAGTGCAATAACAGTACTGACATGAAGGCTAAAAGGGCATTAAATGGGGCCTTAAAAAAAAAATATAAGTAACTAAATAGTTACTTTTCACAGTAACGCATTACTTTTTGGTTTAAGTAACTGAGTTAGTAACTGAGTTACTTTTGAAATAAAGTAACTAGTAACTGTAACTAGTTACTGGTTTTCAGTAACTAACCCAACACTGTATATATATATATATATATATACATATATATATATATACACACACACACACACACACACACACACACACACACACACACACACACACACACACACACACACACACACACACACACACACACACACACACACACACACACACACACACACACACATTTTGCATTCTATTTTAGTTAATTTATTGAGTTTACAACCCCCTGGAGCTGATTTGAACTGTTTTTGTACTCATTTAGATTATTACTATTTCTCGATTGTTTGTAAATGTTGTAGTTTATAAATAAAGGTCTATAAAATAAATTAAAAAAAAATTACGGTTTTTTTTTCCATTGAAAAATCAACGTTAAAATTCAGTCAACTGCCCATAAAAACAATTAATAATAAATACAGTATTATTTGGTCAAATAACACGACTGCGAGTTAAAGTGACGTCATCATGTTAGCTTGGAGCTAACCTCGGTCATGTTGCTATAAACAGGAATACACGCGCGACGCCAGGAAAACTCCTACTTTTTTAATTTTAATTTTTTTAAATCTTTTGTTTTCTCCCTTGTATTATTTGTCCTCATTTTATTACTGTGTATTATGCTTGTTACCATTTATATTATATTTGTTGTAAATATTCTACGTTGATAAATAAATAAACTTCCTTAAAAGTCAAACACGAAAGTGCCCAGAAACTAATCAAGTGTAGTAACATCATTTGGCCACAAGATGTCAGTAAAAGTCTACATTACATAGGCAGAAGGCCTAAACAGCGATTGACCGTCCCAGCCTTTAATAAAGGAGTGAACACACAAAAGGACACAACGCAAACAACATAATAAAGAATGTGAATGACAAAAACAGACATGTTCTGAATCAAAATGTAATGCTATTGCTACAAAACTAGCAATTAATTTGTAGATCGGAGGTTAAACAGATCATTAAACCAGCACAAATAAGACCGAAACGCGGTGAACACACAACTTTAAACCTTTAACCGAAGACAATAAAGGGCGCACACTGCTGATTAGAAAGCAAAAACAAAAGTATGTGTTTGACCACAACAACTAGCAAGATCAACTCCTCAGTTAGGAAAGCAGCTATTTTTTATTTATTTATACCTTTTTGTTTATAATAATATAGTGGCCAAACAGCTCCATTTTTGTTTCATCTGACACCACATGGACAAAGATAAGACCTTCTGGAGGAAAGTTCTGTGGTCAGATGCAACAAAAATGGAGCTGTTTGGCCACAATACCCAGCAATATGTGTGGAGGAGAAAAGGTGAGGCCTTTAATCCCAGGACCACAATTCCTACCGTTAAGCATGGTGGTGGTAGGATTATGCTCTGGGCCTGTTTTGCTGCCAATGGAACTGCTGCTTTACAGAGAGTAAATGGAGGATCACCTCCAAATTCTTCAGGGCAAGCTAAAATCATCAGCCCAGAGGTTGGGTCTTGGGCGCAGTTGGGTGTTCCAACAGGACAATGACCCATAACACACGTCAAAAGTGGTAAAGTTAAAGTACCAATGATTGTCACACACACACTAGGTGTGGCGAAATTAACCTCTGCATTTGACACCATCACCCTTGATCACGGGAGGTGAGGGGAGCAGTGAGCAGCAGCGGTGGCCACGCCCGGGAATCATTTTTGGTGATTTAACCCCCAATTCCAACCCTTGATGCTGAGTGCCAAGCAGGGATGCAATGGGTCCTATTTTATAGTCTTTGGTATGACTCGGCCGGGGTTTGAACTCACAACCTACCCATCTAACCACTAGGCCACTGAGTTGCCCCTCCTTATTGAAAAGCTGACTCACTAAAATAATACCATTCTTGAACCAATTGTTGGGGAAAAGTGATTTCCTTTTGTAACATATATTGCCAAAAGTATTTGGCCACCTCCCTTGACTCACATACGAACTTGAAGTGCCATCCCATTCCTAACTCATACGGGTTCAATATGACACCTTTTGCAGCTATTACAGCTTCAACTCTTCTGGGAAGGCTGTCCACAAGGTTGCGGAGTGTGTTTATAGAAATGTTCCACCATTCTTTACAAACCGCATTGGTGAGGTCACACACTGTGTTGGTCGAGAAGGCCTGGCTCTCAGTGTCCGTTCTAATTCATCCCAAAGGAGTTCTATCGGGGTTCAGGTCAGGACTCTGTGCAAGCCAGTCAAGTTCACCCACACCAGACTTTGTCGTCCATGTCTTTATGGACCTTGCTTTGTGCACTGGTGCAACGTCATGTTGGAAGAGGAAGGGGCCCGCTCCAAACTGTTCCCCCAAGGTTGGGAGCATGGAATTGTCCAAAATGTTTTGGTATCCTGGAGCATTCCTTTCACTGGAACTATATCCTGAAAAACAACCCCACACCATAATTATTCCTCCACCAAATTTCACACTCACAATGCAGTCCGAAATGTACCGTTCTCCTTGCAACCTCCAAACCCAGACTTGCCCATGGAGTTGGTGATGTATGGCTTAGATGCAGCTGCACGGCCATGGAAACCCATTCCATGAAGCGCTCTGCGTGCTGTACGTGGGCTAATTGGAAGGGTCACATGAAGTTTGGCGCTCTGTAGCAACTGACTGTACAGAAAGTCTTTGAACTAAGCGCCTCAGCATCCACTGACCCCTCCCTGTCAGTTTACCTGGCCTACCACTTGGTGGCTGAGTTGCTGTTGTTCCCAAACCCTTCACTTTTCTTATAATAAAGTTGTCTTGGGAATATTTAGGAGCGAGGAAATTTCAAGGCTGGGTTTGTTGCATAGGCGGCATCCTATGACAGTTACACGCTGGAAATCACTGAGAGCGGCCCATTTTTTCCACACGTTTGTAGAAACAGTCTCCATGCCTAAGTGCTTGATTTGATACACCGGGCCAAGTGATTAGGACACCTGATTCGCATAATTTGGATGGGTGGCCAAATACTTTTGCCAATATAGTGTATATCTGCCTTAGGCCAGCTAGAAGGTCTTACTGACAACTCGTGATCTGATTGGCTCTCGCAACTGTCCGTCAAATGTTTGTGTCCGTTCACAGACATTGTTGATTCTGAAGGCCTTGGGCAGATTTCATAGAGCATGGCAACATAAGCTAGCTGATTTCTGATTGGATAAAAACTCTTAACATAAAAACAACAGCACTGGAAGGAGCATAATATGACATTAAGAGAAAATGAATACTTTTAGATATTTAGGGAAAGTCAATAAAACAATACTTTTTTCTTTAATTATGATGATGATTTCTGGTTATGTTAGGCCAGCAGAAAAGGCCTTGCTGGCCCAGACGGACAATGATGTCACACGTGTTATATGGTGTTAGAATGTCACAGAAAAAGTCTTGAACAAATTTCATTTGCTGATTGTCAGGTTCAAACACTGATGCCATCTATTAAACAAGACAAGAAGCAAAGAATTCAATTTGGCTCAGTGAGGACAAACGTGGACATCTGCACCCTTGTAGTGTCATCACGCTCTGCCAAAAGATTGCACGCCTCCCCCTTTATTGTGACTTTCTCTGACCACATGACAACAGCTGCTTCTAAGGGACGTGGGTCGTAAACAGCCATCGCCTTTGATTACAACAGTTCAAAAGAAAAGGTCGTAAAAGAGGTTCGTAAAACAGTTGAAAAAGAGGTTGCCTGGAGGGGATTCTGGTCCTGCTTCCTCTTCGCTTTTGTAGTTCTTGGGTCAGACAATATCTTTTTGTTGATTACAATACATGAAAGAAAACAGAACACCTTCATTTTGCTTCCCCCCTACACAGTGGAGTTTTACAAGTCTTCTTCTTGCATACTTGCCAACCCTCCCGAATTTTCCGGGAGACTCCCGAAATTCAGCGCCTCTCCCGAAAACCTCCCGGGACAAATATTCTCCCGAAAATCTCCCGATTTTCAGCCGGAGCTGGAGGCCACGCCCCCTCCAGCTCCATGCGGACCTGAGTGAGGACAGCCTTTTTTCACGACGGGAGGACAACAGGGTGACAAGAACTAAATCATCCATACTGGAGATAAATTGTTTTATTATGTTTATCTTATACCTAAAAATAAATATATTTACTAATTGAAAAAAACAAAAACGAAATACATTTTTACTATATTTTGCTAAAAACATCAAAATTAATTGTATTTTTATTTTTATTTTTTCTGACTCCTTATTACATCCAGCTATAGAATTATACATTAAAATAAACATATTTGAAATAATTAATTTTAAATGATCATAATTCTTTTAAAATGACCATATTTAATTATTAAAATAATTGCTTGTTTATCAACAACTTTAGCATTTTATTCATTACATTTTGAAGCTCTCAGAAGCCAAGTTATGTTATATTCCTTAAGATTTATTTATGCAAGTTTGAAGTATCAATTATCTAAACACAGTTTTGTTTGCATATTTTCAGGATATATATATATATATATATATATATATATATATATATATATATATATATATATATATATATATATATATATATATATATATATGTGTGGGAAAAAAATCACAAGACTATTTCATCTCTACAGGCCTGTTTCATGAGGGGGGGTTCCCTCAATCATCAGGAGATTTTAATGGGAGCATTCACATACCATGGATTATATAGGGCACAGAGTGGGTGGGTACAGGCTGGTGTAGGGGCGTGGTGATTGGCTCATGTGTTACCTAGGAGGTGTTTCCGTCTGTGGCGGCATGCTGTTACAATTTCGCTGCGCTTGTTGAGGGATGACAGGTCTGGACGGTAAATAATAAACAGTTTTTCTTTCAAGCATAGGTTGCATCTTTTATTACCACTATTGTAAGGTGTGCTGGATGCAAGAATTTGCCATGTTATTGAATATTCAACATTATTGTCTTTGAGGTCCCAAATGTGTTTGCTGAGTTCTGTGGTATTCCGCAGGTTTTGGTTCCTGAAAGAAGCCTTGTGATTGTTCCATCTGGTTTTGAACTCTCCCTCAGTTAATCCTACATATGTGTCGGATGTGTTAATGTCCTTGCGTGTTACCTTAGATTGGTAGACAACTGATGTTTGTAAGCACCCCCCGTTGAGAGGGCAATCAGGTTTCTTTCGACAGTTGCAACCTTTGTTGGTTTTGGAGTCGCTCTGTCCGGGGGCCGACGGCTCATTTGCAATTGTTTTGTTGTGGTTTGAGATGATTTGTCGTATATTGTTCATACAGCTGTAGCTCAATTTAATGTTGTTCTTGTTGAATACTTTTCTTAGGGTGTTGTCTTTGGGAAAGTGTTTGTCAATCTATATATATATATATATGTATGAAATACTTGACTTGGTGAATTCTAGCTGTCAATATACTCCTCCCCTCTTAACCACGCTCCGCCCCACCCCTGACCACGCCCCCCGCCCCCCACCTCTCGAAATCGGAGGTCTCAAGGTTGGCAAGCATGTCTTCTTGGTAGGTTTCAAAGACAGCTTTTGCTTCTCACCGGGCACTCGATGTAACACAAAGTTTTTGTGATAACTTAGAAACAATTATTCTAACACTGATGCTGTTGAGCAAATGAAAACATCAGGTCCTCCTCATGGACTGGAGCTTTTCGTTTCACCGGCAAGAGGACGAGTTCACCCCCGACACTGAGAGCATCAGGGGCCCAGCGGTGGCGTACAAAGTCGGGGCACTGGGAAGAAGGACACTACAGCCGTGACTCGGATGACGGAAGCTCGTTACGAACCAGCAACCCTGGGTCGGCTGGCACGGCCGCGCTACCACCTGAGCCACGTTGCCCCCCCTACTGCGGCTGTTCTCACCAGCACACTTGTGTCTCTTACACTGGTACTTGGAAGAGAATCTTTCACCACACGCACTGCAACTAAACACTTTCTCTCCTGTGTGTATCCTCATGTGTGCTATCCAGTCCTGTCTCAGTCTGAAACCCTTAGAGCAGACTGAGCAGATAAAAGGTTTTTCCCCAGTGTGCACCGATTTGTGCGTTTCCAAAGTGGACTTCGTAGAGTATCTCCTGCTGCAAACTGAGCACACGAATGGTCTTTCTCCGGTGTGTTTTCGCACGTGTGCTATGAGAGCGCAGCGGAATCTAAAGGTTTTGTCGCAGTGAGAACATTTGAAGCGTGTGTTGCCAGTGTGACATGTCTTATCATCTTTAGAGTCTTCATCATCAGTGTCAGGAGAGTGTGACGTTGTGTCCTCACTTTTTGATAGTGGAGCTAAGAGCTTGTCTGCTTGTGATCCTCCACAGTGGTCTCCATCAGCTTCTGTTGAGCTGCTGCTTGGAGGCTCCGCCTCTCTCTTCTCCTCACTCTCACCTTTGACCTCATCACCTTCACTCTTCACAATGACACCAATCACTGGGAACTCAAGATGCTCTCCCTCCTGACTGATGCTGTGTTCCTCCTCTTCCCTTTTAATGTGCAGGGTCTGTAGCTCCGCATCTTCCTCCTTAATGTGGGAGGGATGTGGCTCCTCCGTCGCCATCCCGAAGCTCCACTTCTGCTGCTCAGGAAGATGTTCATCATCATCATCATCTTCACTCTTCACAGGGACACCAGTCACTGGCATCTTGGTGACATCAACCTCCTCCAGTCCTTCAAGATGCTCAACAACAAGTTGAGTGACAACAATCACTGGGAACTCCTGACTGATGCTGTGTTCCTCCTCTTCGTCTTTAATGCGAGGGGGCTGCGGGGCCTCCTCTTCTTCTTCTTTAACGTGGGGGGTCAGTGGGCTCTCTTCTTCCTCTTTAATGTGCAGGGACTGTGGCGCCTCATCTTCCTCTTTGATGCGGGAGGGCTGTGGCCCCTCCTGCTCCATCCTGAAGCGCCGCCCTTGCCGCTCAGGGAGAAGATGTTCTTCCCAGACGTCTGCAGGACACGAGAAGACAAACACATGCTTTAGAAACGTCCAGCTTTTCCCAGTCACATGAGGCATTCAGTGTGTTTACATGCACCAAAGAAAACCAAATAGCTGTGTGAACTTGTTAGAATAATTACCGTATTTTCCGCACCATAAGGCGCCCTGGGTTATAAGCCGCGCCTTCAATGAACGGCATATTTCAAAACTTTGTCCACCTATAAGCCGCATCTAACTGCGCTAAAGGAATGTCATAAAAACAGTCAGATAGGTCAGTCAAACTTTAATAATATATTAAAAACCAGCGTGATGTGGGCGCGCATGGAATCGTATATCAACATGGACGGAGCTGCTGAAAAAAGCCACCCGGCCTCTTCGCGTAAACTTAAACTTACCTTAACCACTCGCTCATCTTTTCTTCATCCATCCCTTCGAGTTAGCTTTTATGATGACGCCGGCTGGAAAGGTCTCTTTTGGCAAGGTCTTCCTTTTGAATATCACCATGGGTGGAAGTTTCTGGCCATTAGCATGGCAAGCTAGAACCACAGTGAAGGATGACTTCTCATTCCCTGTGGTGCGAATATTCACCGTACGTGCTCCCGTTGTATCCACAGTGCGGTTCACAGGAATATCAGTTGCTGTGAAATAGTAATCCGTGTGCGGATGGAGAGATTGCGTCTTTTCATGAACCGGATACCTGTCACTTGGTAGGAGCCATTTTGTGGTCTTTACAGATGTAAACACACAAAGGAAATGAAACGTACGGTATATCCGCGCGCTTTTTCTTCTTCTACGCGGGCGGGTGGTTGCTTACAGTAGAAGAAGAAGCGCTTCCTGTTCTATGGGGGCGGGTGCTTACCTTGGCGGTTGCTTGCGTAGAAGAAGAAGCGCTTCCTGTTCTACCGGGAAAAAAGATGGCGGCTGTTTACCGAAGTTGCGAGACCGAAACTTTATGAAAATGAATCTTAATATTTATCCATATATAAAGCGCACCGGGTTATAAGGCGCACTGTCAGCTTTTGAGAAAATGTGTGGTTTTTAGGTGCGCCTTATAGTGCGGAAAATACGGTATGTATAAGTTATCACACAACTCAATAGTTACTCTCTATTGTGCTCAAGTTGTGCTTTTCTTTTGGTGCAAAGGCACACAACTTGTTATCTTCCACTGCAAGTTGCCTCGCAGCAGCAGTTTCTGTCTGTCATGTCTGTGTGATCATGTTTTGTTTTAGTAATGT
Organism: Nerophis lumbriciformis; assembly: GCF_033978685.3. NCBI lineage: Eukaryota > Metazoa > Chordata > Actinopteri > Syngnathiformes > Syngnathidae > Nerophis > Nerophis lumbriciformis. The sequence goes on from NC_084573.2 coordinate 4,917,692, forward strand.
TCGGTTTTGTTTTTGGACTTTTTGTGCACTTTTGTTTTGTTTTGTCACCATAGTTACCCATTAGTTTCACCTGTCCTGTCACGCACCTGTTTTGAGTCACGCACCTGTTGTTAATCATGTCTGTGTTATTTAAGCTTTTCATTTTCTGTTCTTCGTCCTGGTGTCATATCCTTTCTAACCCTGCTATCCTCTCGTTTCAAGCCCTGTTCACGGTCCCCATGCCACAGTAAGTGTTTTGTTATTTCGTGTTCAGTTTCTGCCTTTGTGCAAGTTTTGTTTTCATTCGCCAAGTTTGTTTTTTTTACCTCCGCCATTGTGCGCGCTTTTCGTTTGTTCCTTTTTGATAGTAATAAATAAATCATGTACCCACCTTCAAGCCATGTCCGATCCAAATTCACTTGCATCTTGGGAAAACAAAAACTCCATAGTCCAAGTCGTGACACTGTCTTTCAGCCTGATAAACAACCAAGGGCGGACCTCAAGTACCTCAACGAAGAGAAGACGACAACACGCAGACAAAGCAGAGCCAGGGCGAAATCACGAGCTCAGCACATTTGCATCCTGAATAATCACGTATTGTGTCTAGTAGGGCTGCTTGCGTAATATGTGTCCCCTCCCTTTAGAAGCAGCCTCAGGGATGTTAACTAGGGAACTCCTGAATAAAAGGGGGAACACGGGGGTTGTGCCTTAGAGCGTGGGGTGAGAATGTAACTGAGTGTGCAGCTTCACGCGTTCTCCTCATGAGCTAAATTGAATCATGCCTCTGTTTGATTCCTTGCTTCTTGTCCCGTTTAAAGGCCTACTGAAACCCACTACTACCGACCACGCAGTCTGATAATTTATATATCAATGATGAAATCTTAACATTGCAACACATGCCAATACGGCCGGGTTAGCTTACTAAAGTGCAATTTTACATTTTGCGCGAAATATCCTGCTTAAAACGTCTTGGTATGATGACGCCTGCGCGTGACGTCACAAATTGTAGAGGACATTTTGGGACAGCATGGTGGCCAGCTATTAAGTCGTCTGTTTTAATCGCAAAATTCCACAGTATTCTGGACATGTGTTGGTGAATCTTTTGGAATTTGTTCAATGAACAATGGAGACAGCAAAGAAGAAAGCTGTAGGTGGGAAGCGGTGTATTGCGGCCGACTGCAGCAACACAAACACAGACGGTGTTTCATTGTTTACATTCCCGGAAGATGACAGTCAAGCTATACCATTGGCCTGTGGAGAACTGGGAAAACAGAGACTCTTACCAGGAGGACTTCGAGTTGGATACGCAGACGCGGTACCGTGAGTACGCATGCAGTTGCGGCTTCCAAACATTTGATCGCTTGCCCGTACACGCGTGCCGCTATGTGCATGTCACGTACGTAACTTTGGGGACTTTGGGGAAATACATGTGCTGTATGAACTTTGGGGAGGTGAACGGTACTTTGGGCTGTGGGATTGAGTGTGTTGTGCAGGTGTTTGAGTTGTATTGGCGGGTTATATGGACGGGAGGAGGGGAGGTGTTTGTTATGCGGGATTAATTTGTGGCATATTAAATATAAGCCTGGTTGTGTTGTGGCTAATAGAGTATATATATGTCTTGTGTTTATTTACTGTTTTAGTCATTCCCAGCTGAATATCAGGTCCCACCCGCCTCTCACAGCATCTTCCCTATCTGAATCGCTCCCACTGCCCTCTAGTCCTTCACTCTCACTTTCCTCATCCACAAATCTTTCATCCTCGCTCAAATTAATGGGGAAATTGTCGCTTTCTCGGTCCGAATCGCTCTCGCTGCTGGTGGCCATGATTGTAAACAATGTGCAGATGTGAGGAGCTCCACAACCTGTGACGTCACACGCATATCGTCTGCTACTTCCGCTACAGGCAAGGCTTTTTTATCAGCGACCAAAAGTTGCGAACTTTATCGTCGATGTTCTCTACTAAATCCTTTCAGCAAAAAATATGGCAATATCGCGAAATGATCAAGTATGACACATAGAATGGACCTGCTATCCCCGTTTGAATAAGAAAATCGCATTTCAGTAGGCTTTTAATAGATAGTTCGGTGTTTGAACCTGACAGAACTGGCCTGAAATCTCTGTGGGGGACAAACACACCGCTCTTTATAACATTAATCACAGGAAATAAGACCAAGCCAAGGCGGAAGGACTTTTTACACGGGATGGGTGACGTGGTCCAAAACCAAAATGCATTATTTATTTTGGAATTGCTGAAATATTCAGTTACTTTTTATATCATATACAGTTGGATTATTTTGTCAAAACTATTATTAATTACTTGTTTATTTACTGTTAATATCTGCTTATTTTCTGTTTGAACATGTTCTATCTACACTTATGTTAAAATGTAATAATCACTAATTCTTCTCTTCTTTGATACTTTACATTAGCTTTGGTGATGCTACACATTTGGGTATGGATCCAATAACAAGTAATTAATCAAAGAGACAATATTGGTTATACCAATGCTGATACTTATACTTCAAATGTTCACTGTCACTGGATGATGACATGTTTAATCCCACTTGTCATCAATCAGACAAAAACACAGGATGGCGGTGCAGCAACACCAATTTAAATATTTAAACTATTTATTGCTATTGGGTCGGTTTTGAATGTTTTGGTTTTTGATGATACCCCGAGTTCAGTTCAAAGGTTGGAGGACAGACATTTTCGCAGCAACTTCCTAAAAACACCAGAGTGCTCCTGTTGTAGAGAGGAACTTGGACCATGCATAGTGAAGGGAGAATGTGAGAAAATGTGGCCCCCAGAACAATTTAGTTGAAGAGCCCTGGTTTACACCAACATGCATTCAAATAATGATATATCAGCTGAAATAAGCAGTGTTGGGACTAACGCGTTACTTTGTAACGCTGTTATTTTCGGCGGTAACTAGTAGTCTAACACGTAATTTCTTTATAATCAGTAACTCAGTTAGGGTTACTACATGATGTGTTACTACATAAAAAATAACGTAAAATAACGCAGTATCGGCAAGAAACTGAGAAGATCTGAGTGCGTATTATTGGAGAGCTGCAATGTCGTCCTTCTGAATCTTCCTGTGTCACAAGGGGGAGAAGAGGCTCGCTGTGTGTGTGTGTGTGTGTGTGTGTGTGTGTGTGGGGAGGGGGGGTCTGTGTTTACTAACAACAAGACAACATGGCGGAGCCGAAGTCGAGTTTCTTAACATGGAGATATTCTAACTACTTTTCTTTTGTCGAGCACAAAGAAAAGAACATTTGAGTTAAAGTGGAACATTATCACCAGACCTATGTAAGCGTCAATATATACCTTGATGTTGCAGAAAAAAGACCATATATTTTTTAACCGATTTCCGAACTCTAAATGGGTGAATTTTGGCGAATTAAACGCCTTTCTAATATTCGCTCTCGGAGCGATGACGTCACAACGTGGCGTCACATCGGGAAGCAATCCGCCATTTTCTCAAAAACCGAGTCAAATCAGCTCTGTTATTTTCCGTTTTTTCGACTGTTTTCCGTACCTTGGAGACATCATGCCTCATCGGTGTGTTGTCGGAGGGTGTAACAACACGAACAGGGACGGATTCAAGTTGCACCAGTGGCCCAAAGATGCGAAAGTGGCAAGAAATTGGACGTTTGTTCCGCACACTTTACCGACGAAAGCTATGCTACGACAGAGATGGCAAGAATGTGTGGATATCGTGCGACACTCAAAGCAGATGCATTTCCAACGATAAAGTCAAAGAAATCTGCCGCCAGACCCCCATTGAATCTGCCGGAGTGTGTGAGCAATTCAGGGACAAAGGACATCGGTAGCACGGCAAGCAATGGCGGCAATTTGTTCCCGCAGACGAGCGAGCTAAACCCCCTGGATGTCTTGGCTCACACCGTCCCTTATGCCACCGAAGATGATCAAGAGAAGAATATCGACCCTAGCTTCCCTGGCCTGCTGACATCAACTCCAAAACTGGACAGATCAGCTTTCAGGAAAAGAGCGCGGATGAGGGTATGTCTACAGAATATATTAATTGATGAAAACTGGGCTGTCTGCACTCTCAAAGTGCATGTTGTTGCCAAATGTATTTCATATGCTGTAAACCTAGTTCATAGTTGTTAGTTTCCTTTAATGCCAAACAAACACATACCAATCGTTGGTTAGAAGGCGATCGCCGAATTCGTCCTCGCTTTCTCCCGTGTCGCTGGCTGTCGTGTCGTTTTCCTCGGTTTCGCTTGCATACGGTTCAAACCGATATGGCTCAATAGCTTCAGTTTCTTCTTCAATTTGGTTTTCGCTACCTGCCTCCACACTACAACCATCCGTTTCAATACATGCGTAATCTGTTGAATCGCTTAAGCCGCTGAAATACGAGTCTGAATCCAAGCTAATGTCGCTATAGCTTGCTGTTCTATGCGCCATGTTTGTTTGTGTTGGCATCACTATGTGACGTCACAGGAAAATGGACGGGTGTATATAACGATGGTTAAAATCAGGCACTTTGAAGCTTTTTTTAGGGATATTGCGTGATGGGTAAAATTTTGAAAAAAACTTCGAAAAATAAAATAAGCCACTGGGAACTGATTTTTAATGGTTTTAACCATTCTGAAATTGTGATAATGTTCCCCTTTAAATGTAGTTGTGTCTTGGATCGAAGATCCTATCTACTGCCCAAAACAGCAATTCAAATCTGCTGAAACAGCTACAAAAGCAACATGCTTGGACGTAGCTAGTAAAGAGAGACACACTTCACCTCCACCTCCACCACCACCTAAGCAACAGCGGCTGGATTCTACCAGAGGGACTGCTAGCCAGGACAACATTGATAGAGCCATTGCAGCATATGTGCTAGAAGACATGCAGGCTATTTCTACAGTGGAGTCACCCGCTTTCAGGCAGCTACTTAGCATGATACCGGGCGTGAAACGGCAAATGACAGGGAAAACATTTTCCAAGTACCTGGACACAGTGAGTACATAAAAATGGATCGAAAGCTAAAGAAAACACTCCAAACTCTGCCTCTGCTCATCATTCAGCACTGAAGGTACACACACTTTGTGAATTCTCTTATCAATGTTTCATTCTAGAGTGTTTGATTATCACATCACTCTAAATGTATAAACTATAAAGTTCACAAACATAAAGAGGGATCTTAGTGGGCCAGGCCAATCTTTCCTTATCTCTAAACTAAAACTGGGGAAATGTGTAGAATGTTCTGGGCTTCAGTACAGTGTTGATCTCCTGAAGACATGATTTGATTTCACAATTCCTTGAGACAAAAAAACCCCGTCTGGTTAGGCTTTGTGTGTTTGTCGTGTGTGCCTTCTTTGGTTTACAGCTATGTTGTTATTATGCTTATGTACAGTATGTTATGTTGCAGCTATTTATAATAAATGTGTCAATTTGTTCTGACCTGAAATAAATTGGCCCTTTGAAACATTTATTTGTCTTTGTGTGTTGTATGTAGACCACATTGCTTAGCAGAGTTCAGTGAAGCAAATGCATGTCAAGTTGAACATAACATAGAAAGTCTGACAGATAATTAGCTTACGCATTTCTTTTAAATAAAAATATTGTTAATAGAATTTTTGACACTTTGCAAATGCGGATTTAAGACTTTTGATAGAATTTTCTAAGACCATAAAGTTGATCATTAGATTTTAAGACTTGAAGTCTATGAGCATGAACTGATGAAGACTACTCGGATGAGAAGACAAAGTGAACAGTCCAGTTGTGATGGACTGAATGCCCTGAGAATAAAATGATATGTGCTTACTTGGACTGTGATGAAGCTGTGAGGACTCAGGTGGTTTGTCTTCATGGTCTTCAGTCTTCACAGAGACAACAGTCAGTGGAAACTTGGTGAGATCAGCCTCCTCCTGCCCTGGAAGAAACTCTCCCACCTGAGAGATCCACACCTCCTCCTCTTCCTCTTTAATGTGGGGGGTCTGCTGGACGTCTGTTGGGTGAATGAGTAGATACAAATAAAAGAGAAGAGACATAGTTTTCGACTGACACTGTTAACACAATTAAATTGTTTACGTTCTTTTGTGTGTTGTATTAAAAGTGTGTACCTAAACAATATTTTTTTGTCCCAGCCACCCGAACACCACCCAAGGGTTAATATTTAGAATGCATTAAAAATATCCATCCATCGTCATGTCTTTTATAATGATTGTGAACAAAATTCCCCCCAAAAAGTGCGTTTCCCCTTTAAAGATAATGGAAATCAAAAATAATTATCGTAACAATATATAGAATAGAATAGAATAAAAAGTACTTTATTGATCCTTGGGAGAAATTCAGCACCACAGTTCGCTCACAATAGACAATAAACACTTAGGTATTTTTTTTACATGTGAAAAACATAAATACAGTCTATTATACAGCATTATTCACATGTGAATAACATGAATACAGTCTATTATACAGCATTATTCACATGTGAAAAATATAAATGCAGTCTATTATACTGCATTATTCACTTGTCAATAATATAAATACAGTCTATTATGCAGCATTATTCACATGTGAAAAATATAAATACAGTCTATTATACAGCATTATTCACTTGTGAATAATATAAATATAGTCTATTATACAGCATTATTCACATGTGAATAATATAAATACAGTCCATTATACAGCATTATTCACATGTGAAAAATGTAAATACAGTCTATTATACAGCATTATTCACTTGTGAATAATATAAATAGTCTATTATACAGCATTATTCACATGTAAATATAAATACAGTCTATTATACAGCATTATTCACTTGTGAATAATATAAATACAGTCTATTATACAGCATTATTCACATGTGAATAACATAAATACAGTCTATTATACAGCATTATTCACATGTGAATAATGCTGTATATAATTTATAATAATAAACAAAACTACTTAAAAAACTTTTATACTATATTTTTCGTCATGAATGATACAAAACAACTTCATGGTCATTTTGTTGGCCTGGCCAAAAGGAACTCTTACCCAAACATGTTTTACTAAGTTGTGTTTTTATGGAGTATCTCCATCAAGAGCACAGCTCCCACATTCACTTGGAGACCATCTACGACACGCTGAAGGAAAGTCAGTCACCTTTATGTTCTTTTCATAAATCAAGTGTTGACCACTTTGTTTGTTGGAAGATGATTGATAGTACATGTTTACTTTCACTTCTAGATGCATGTAGGTCAGAATGAGGAAATTAGCCGTTTATCGTTAATTGATTGCAATGTTTTATGTGACTGTGTGAGTTTTGTGTAAACATGTTGATGTTACAAACTGAGGAATATCAACCTCTCATAAATACTCTCTTGATGGTCTATTAAACATATAAAAACAAAGTAGTCCTCACTTTAAGTTAAAAAAAAGTTAAAGTACCAATGATAAAAAAATATTCTCTGCATTTGACCCATCACCCTTGATCACCCCCTGGGAGGTGAGAGAAGCAGTGAGCAGCAGCGGTGGCCACGCCCGGGAATCATTTTTGGTGATTCAACCCCCAATTCCAAACCTTGATGCTGAGTGCCAAGCAGGGAGGTAATGGCTCCCATTTTTATAGTCTTTGGTGTGACTTGGCCAGGGTTCGAACTCACAACCTATCGATCTCAGGGCGGACACTCTAACCACTAGGCCACTAGGCCAACATGACAATTCACCATCTTACAGACTATATATTTAAGGATACTGCCAATTATTAATTATAAAGTTAGTAAACATGTGAGAGTGAGAAGTAAACAAACCTGTTCTGTGTGACCCAACTTGATGTTTCTTGGCAACAGCGTCCAGTAGTTTGGTTCCAGGAAGTTCCTCCTCGTACTCTGCTGTCGTTCTTTCGCACATTTTCACACAATCACAACACTTTACACTCACACTTGATCTCTGCTTAGCGATGTGTTTTCATCACTTCCGCCTCTCTTTGTTAGCAGCTAACAAGCTAAGCTAACTAGCACGCTAAGCTAATTAGCGCGCAAAAAAAATTGATGTTGTCGCTCCTTCTCCTCTTTTGTTGGACAAAGTTCCTCCTCGTACTCTGCTATCGTTATTTCACATTTTCACACAATCATACTTGAGCTCTGCTTAGCGATGCGTTGATAAAACCGCGTCTATTCGTTAGCAGCTAACACGCTAAGCTAACTAGCAAGCTAAGCTAGTACGGGCAGCAACGAGGTGCGCTTAAACTAACGTATCCAGACCCAAACAGTTATTAATGAAGTTTACTCTAGTAAAAAGTACATATGTGTACGTGTACGTGCTGTTTATGAAAAAAAAAAGCACTATAACAAACCACAGTAACGTCTTCTCCTACCAAACGCCATTTTGTTTTTCTTCGTCCCGCTCAGTTCACGCGCAGTGTTGTCAGATCTCGCGAGAGAAACAAGGAGCTTCGATCCGTTACTTCTTCTTCTTACTGGCAGTTTGCAGCCACGACTTGAAAGGTTCATACCGCCACCTACTGGGCTGTGGAAAGTATTGCGGGGCCATAGGAGTCCTAGAATATACAATATAGAATGTGAGATATAACAGGATAATGCATAATGCGTGAAGACCTGTTGCCCGGGTTACGATCCACTGGTGCTTACAAAGCTGTCTTTGATCTTATCAAGCAAAAGGCGGACAGCTTGTAAATATCGACTGTGTGCGATGTAATGCGCCGTAGAGGTGACGGTTTCTCAGATCTGGACAGCCACGGGAAGGGCCTTATCAGGACCCGAAATCTACGAGCAGAGAGGGGGCAAACCTGACACCGCTCCAAGCACCCTTTGTTTTAACTGTTTATGACCCAGTGCAGCTGCTGCATAATGAGACCCCTCCCCTTAGAAGCAGCTGCAGCTATGTAATCAGGGAATGCCCAAATAAATGGGGCGGTGTGGAACTTTTTCCTCAGAGCGTGGGGTGACACTGTACGAGGGTGCAGTTTCCACGTGCTCTCCCCGTGAGCTAAATTGAATCCTGTCTCTGTTTGATACCTTGCTTCTTGTTTAATAGATATTAATTTAATAATAGTGTCAAGACTTGGACTATGGCGTGGTTTGTTCTCCCGTGGTGCAAATGAACATTTGGACCAGACATGGCGTGAAGGTGAAGACATTATTTATTTTACACTAACAAAGGAACAAAAAGCGCGCTCAAGGCGGAAGTACAAACTTGACTAACGAAACAAAAAGACTTGCACGTGGGCAAAAAACTATGTACATGAACAAAAGTCGCTAACTGTGGCATGAATAGAAAAAAACTTACTTGACATGGCATGAAGTGCGCAGAGGTAAACAGAGTGAGAAGCAGAAAGTCAGGGGTATGATGTCGCCAGGGAGACTTCCTGGCAACAATGGCTTTAAATAATAGTGACATGATTAAAGACAGGTGCGTGAGTCGTGAGGGCAGGTGAAAACTAATGGGTTGCTATGGTGACAAACAAGAGTGCACAAACGTGGAACAGGTGAAACTAATGGGTAACCATGGAAACAAGACAAGGGAGTGAAAAGCCAGAAACTAAAGAGTCCAATAACTAAACAAAACAAAACATGATTACACAGACATGACAAATAGTTTAATAGATAAAAAAAAGTGGGACCCCAAAAATGTATTTTTATGACTTGATGCATGGGGTCTCTGGGACCCCATTTTGAAAATTCCTCGCACCAACACTGCTGTCAACAGCATACTTGCCAACCTTCCCGAATTTCCCAGGAGTCTCCCGAATTTCAGTGCCTCTCCCGAAAATCTCCCGGGACAACCATTCTCCCGAATTTCTCCGGATTTCCAGCCGGACCTGATTGAGGACAGCCTGTCGTCACGTCCGCTTTTCGTGCCGGCCCAGTCACGTTATAACATCTACGGCTTTTGGAGCTCAGTGCGCAACTGCACACGCAACAATATATGCAGCATATGCCTTGAGCTCTTATTTTGAAGGCGCTAAGAGCGGAAGTGGTGACACGTTGTCGATGGAGAGGAGGTTTTGAAAGAAAGGAAATAAAATACCCGACCTGTTTTTTGTGCTTTTAAAAAAGATTTAGAACTCTACATGAAAACACTCTCTACCTCTAACAACCAAAAAGCTGTGAAAACGATGATGCTGTGTTCCAAATTTAAGTTATTTACTGAGATTGAGTGAGCCTATGGCATACTTGCCAACCCTCCCAAATTTTCCGGGAGACTCCCGAAATTCAACGCCTTTCCCGAAAACCTCCCGGGACAAATATTCTCCCGAAAATCTCCCGATTATCAGCTGGAGCTGGAAGCCACGCCCCCTCCAGTTCCATGCGGACCTGAGTGAGGACAGCCTTTTTTCACGACGGGAGGACAACAGGGTGACAAGAACTAAATCATCCAGACTAGAGATCAATTGTATTATTATGTTTATCTTACCTAAAAATACATATATTTATTAAAAACAAAACAAAAAACTAAATACATTTTTACTATATTTTGCTAAAAACATCAAAATTAATTGTATTTTTATTTGTATTTTTTCTGACTCCTTATTACATCCAGCCATAGAATTATACATTAAAATAAACACATTTGAAATAATTAATTTAATTTTAAATGATCATAATAATTCATTTAAAATGACCATATTTAATTATTAAAATAATTGCTTGTTTATCAACAACTTTAGCATTTTATTCATTACATTTTGAAGCTCTCAGAAGCCAAGTTATGTTATATTCCTTAAGATTTATTTATGCAAGTTTGAAGTATCAATTATCTAAACACTGTTTTGTTTGCATATTTTCAGGATGTAGATATATATGTATATATATATATATATATATATATATATATATATATATATATATATATATATATATATATATATATATATATATATATATATATATATACAGTATATAGCTGTCAATATACTCCTCCCCTCTTAACCACACCCCACCCCACCCACCCACCTCCCGAAGTCAGAGGTCTCAAGGTTACATATATATATATATATATATATATATATATATATATATATATATATATATATATATATATATATATATATATATATTGCATTCTATTTTAGTTACTTTGAATTTACAACCCCCTAGTGCTGTTTTGTACGGTTTTTATACTTACTTTGATTATTAATTTCAACTGTTTGTAAATGTTGAAATTTATAAACAAAGGTTTATAAAAAAAAAAAGAAGAAAAAAAAGAAGAAAATAAATAAAGTGGTCCTCGTGTAAAACTGGAGCCTCCGTGTTTGTTATTTTGTAGTTTTATACAGTATAGGCGACATATATAAACCCTCGGTTACATATATATATATATAAATATAAATTATATATATATATATATATATATATATATATATATATAAATTATATATATATATATATATATATATAAATATAAATTATATATATATATATATACACACACACACACACACATTTTGCATTCTATTTTAGTTACTTTATTGAGTTTATTGAGCGCTAATTTGTACTGTTTTTGTACTCATTTAGAGTATTACTATTTCTCGATTGTTTGTAAATGTTGTAGTTTATAAATAAAGGTTTATAAAATAAAAAAATTAAAATTAAGTTGTTTTTTTTAAATTTAAAAACCAACGTTAAAATTCAGTCAACTGCCCATAAAAACAATTAATAATAAATACAGTATTATTTGGTCAAATAACACGACTGCGAGTTAAAGTGACGTCATCATGTTAGCTTGGAGCTAACCTCGGTCCTGTTGCTATAGACAGGAATTAGAGATGCGCGGTTTGCGGACACAACCGCGGAGTCCGCGGATTATCCGCGGATCGGGCGGATGAAATTTAAAAAAATAAGATTTTATCCGCTCGCGGGTCGGGTCGGGCGAATTAATTAGATATTTTTTATTTTATTTTTGTTTTTTTTGTTTTTTTGCGGGTGGCAGTTAAACCAATTGGGAAATATATATACATAGTTAAATGTTGTTACCCACATACGAAAAACGAGCAGGCACCTGCAGCATATGCCACAACAGAAGAAAAAAAAAGAAAAGAGATGGACACTTTTACGGAGCGGAGAAGGGACGCCTCGCCGGGGTCCGGGACCGAGGCCCCTTCCCCCGAGAGGGCCCCACCGGGAGCCGTAGCTGAGGCGATCCGCGAGAAGGGCCCGACGCACGTCCAGGGTCACTACCGCGCCCACCGCACCGACACCCCGCCTCGTCCGCTTTCGCCGCGGCCGGCGTCACGCGCAGCAGGTAAGCAGCTTACCTGCCCGCCACCCCCGTGGCCGGGGGCTCGTAACATGGGTCACTCCGCGCGCTCCGCCCGCGCAGCTTACCTGCTTGCCACCCCTGTTGCCGGGGGCGCGTAACAGGGGTCACTCCGCGCACAGTGCGCTCACGAAAGGGGTGGGGCTCACCCTGGTTGATATAGAGAGCAGGACGGTGGCCATGGAATTTCATTTAAGGTTTGTGATAAACCATCAAACTCATTCGTTAAAAGGACTCTATAGTAATATAAAGCGAAATTTTCTGGACATTATCATGCAAGAAAAGTTTATTTTTGGGATCGCGATCACCGCGTAATGATTTTTAAAGGTTGCATTACATTATTAACTGTCCCATGTGATCAGCCAGTGCGATTGGAAGTCCATGCTCAATTATTGCCTCCGTAAATAAAACTTCGGCATTTATCACATCCAAAGAATCTGTTTGGGCGACGAAAAACGTTGAAAGTTTTCCACTTGTATCGCTAGCAACGGCATTAGACTTGTGTTTTTTTGTCCCAACGTGGTCTTTTACATCGCTAATTCCTCCGTGTCCGATCGAAAAATTTTGTCTGCACAAGGTGCAATTCGCGTAGTTTTCACCCTTTTTTTTTTTTTTTTTAATTAATATTAGATATATAACAACGGGCGGATGGAGTTTTGATCAAACGTTACATCGGGTGGATGGCGGATGGATGACGACTTTCTGACGCGGTTGCGGATGAGATAAATTGCCTATCCGCGCATCTCTAACAGGAATACACGCGCGACGCCAGGAAAACTCCTACTTTTTTTATTTTAATTTTTTTTAATCTTTTGTTTTCTACCTTGTATTATTTGTCCTCATTTTATTACTGTGTATTATGCTTGTTACCATTTATGTTATATTTGTTGTAAATATTCTACGTTGATAAATAAATAAACTTCCTTAAAAGTCAGACACGAAAGTGCCCAGAAACTAATCAATTGTAGTAACATCATTTGGCCACAAGATGTCAGTAAAAGTCTACATTACATAGGCAGAACGCTTAAACAGCGATTGACCGTCCCAGCCTTTAATAAAGGAGTGAACACACAAAGGACACAACGCAAACAACATAATAAAGAATGTGAATGACAAAAACAGACATGTTCTGAATCAAAATGTAATGCTATTGCTACAAAACTAGCAATTAGTTTGTAGATCGGAGGTTAAACAGATCATTAAACCAGCACAAATAAGACCGAAACGCGGTGAACACTGAACACACAACTTTAAACCTTTAACTGAACACAATAAAGGGCGCACACTGCTGATTAGAAAGCAAAAACAAAAGTATGTGTTTGACCACAACAACTAGTAAGATCAACTCCTCAGTTAGGAAAGCAGCTATTTTTTATTTATTTATACCTTTTTGTTTATAATAATATAGTGGCCAAACAGCTCCATTTTTGTTTCATCTGACACCACATGGACAAAGATAAGACCTTCTGGAGGAAAGTTCTGTGGTCAGATGCAACAAAAATGGAGCTGTTTGGCCACAATACCCAGCAATATGTTTGGAGGAGAAAAGGTGAGGCCTTTAATCCCAGGACCACAATACCTACCGTTAAGCATGGTGGTGGTAGGATTATGCTCTGGGCCTGTTTTGCTGCCAATGGAACTGCTGCTTTACAGAGAGTAAATGGAGGATCACCTCCAAATTCTTCAGGGCAAGCTAAAATCATCAGCCCGGAGGTTGGGTCTTGGGCGCAGTTGGGTGTTCCAACAGGTCAATGACCCCAAACACACCTCAAAAGTGGTAAAGTTAAAGTACCAATGATTGTCACACACACACTAGGTGTGGCGAAATTAACCTCTGCATTTGACACCATCACCCTTGATCACGCCCTGGGAGGTGAGGGGAGCAGTGAGCAGCAGCGGTGGCCGCGCCCGGGAATAATTTTTGGTGATTTAACCCCCAATTCCAACCCTTGATGCTGAGTGCCAAGCAGGGATGTAACGGGTCCTATTTTATAGTCTTTGGTATGACTCAGCCGGGGTTTGAACTCACAACCTACCCATCTAACCACTAGGCCACTGAGTTGACCTTCCTTATTGAAAAGCTGACTCACTAAAATAATACCATTCTTGAACCAATTGTTGGGGAAAAGTGATTTCCTTTTGTAACATATATTGCCAAAAGTATTTGGCCACCTGCCTTGACTCACATACGAACTTGAAGTGCCATCCCATTCCTAACTCATACGGGTTCAATATGACACCTTTTGCAGCTATTACAGCTTCAACTCTTCTGAGAAGGCTGTCCACAAGGTTGCGGAGTGTGTTTATAGGAATTTTCCGCCATTCTTTACAAACCGCATTGGTGAGGTCACACACTGTGTTGGTCGAGAAGGCCTGGCTCTCAGTGTCCGTTCTAATTCATCCCAAAGGAGTTCTGTCGGGGTTCAGGTCAGGACTCTGTGCAAGCCAGTCAAGTTCACCCACACCAGACTTTGTCGTCCATGTCTTTATGGACTTTGCTTTGTGCACTGGTGCAACATCATGTTGGAAGAGTAAGGGGCCCGCTCCAAACTGTTCCCCCAAGGTTGGGAGCATGGAATTGTCCAAAATGTTTTGGTATCCTGGAGCGTTCCTTTCACTGGGACTATATCCTGAAAAACAACCCCACACTATAATTATTCCTCCACCAAATTTCACACTCACAATGCAGTCCGAAATGTACCGTTCTCCTTGCAACCTCCAAACCCAGACTTGCCCATGGAGTTGGTGATGTATGGCTTAGATGCAGCTGCACGGCCATGGAAACCCATGAAGCGCTCTGCGTGCTGTACGTGGGCTAATTGGAAGGGTCACATGAAGTTTGGCGCTCTGTAGCAACTGACTTTGCAGAAAGTCTTTGCACTATGCGCTTCAGCATCCGTTGACCCCTCCCTCTCTGTCAGTTTACCTGGCCTACCACTTGGTGGCTGAGTTGCTGTTGTTCCCAAACTCTTCACTTTTCTTATAATAAAGTTGACTTGGGAATATTTAGGAGCGAGGAAATTTCACGGCTGGGTTTGTTGCACAGGCGGCATCCTATGACAGTTCCACGCTGGAAATCACTGAGAGCGGCCCATTCTTTCACACACGTTTGTAGAAACAGTCTCCATGCCTAAGTGCTTGATTTGATACACCGGGCCAAGTGATTAGGACACCTGATTCGCATAATCTGGATGGGTGGCCAAATACTTTTGCCAATATAGTGTATATCTGCCTTAGGCCAGCTAGAAGGTCTTACTGACAACTCGTGATCTGATTGGCTCTCGCAACTGTCCGTCAAATGTTTGTGTCCGTTCACAGACATTGTTGATTCTGAAGGCCTTGGGCAGATTTCATAGAGCATGGCAACATAAGCTAGCTGATTTCTGATTGGATAAAAACTCTTAACATAAAAACAACAGCACTGGAAGGAGCATAATATGACATTAAGAGAAAATGAATACTTTTAGATATTTAGGGAAAGTCAATAAAACAATACTTTTTTCTTTAATTATGATGATGATTTCTGGTTATGTTAGGCCAGCAGAGAAGGCCTTGTCACAGAAAAAGTCTTGAACAAATTTCATTTGCTGATTGTCAGGTTCAAACACTGATGCCATCTATTAAACAAGACAAGAAGCAAAGAGTCAAACAGAGACAGAATTCAATTTGGCTCAGTGAGGACAAAAATGGACATCTGCACCCTTGTAGTGTCATCACGCTCTGCCAAAAGATTGCACGCCTCCCCCTTTATTGTGACTTTCTCTGACCACATGACGACAGCTGCTTCTAAGGGACGTGGGTCGTAAACAGCCATCGCCTTTGATTACAACAGTTCAAAAGAAAAGGTCGTAAAAGAGTTCAAAAAGAGGTTCGTAAAAGAGTTGAAAAAGAGGTCGCCTGGAGGGGATTCTGGTCCTGCTTCCTCTTCGCTTTTGTAGTTCTTGGGTCAGACAATATCTTTCTGTTGATTACAATACGTGAAAGAAAACAGAACACCTTCATTTTGCTTCCCCCCTACACAGTGGAGTTTTAACAAGTCTTCTTCTTGCATACTTGCCAACCCTCCCGAATTTTCCGGGAGACTCCCGAAATTCAGCGCCTCTCCCGAAAACCTCCCGGGACAAATATTCTCCCGAAAATCTCCCGATTTTCAGCCGGAGCTGGAGGCCACGCCCCCTCCAGCTCCATGCGGACCTGAGTGAGGACAGCCTTTTTTTCAGACGGGAAGACAACAGGGTGTCAAGAACTAAATCATCCATACTCGAGATAAATTGTTTTATTATGTTTATCTTATATCTAAAAATAAATATATTTACTAATTAAAAAAACAAAAATGAAATACATTTTTACTATATTTTGCTAAAAACATCAAAATTAATTGTATTTTTTATTTTTTCTGACTCCTTATTACATCCAGCCATAGAATTATACATTAAAATAAACATATTTGAAATAATTAATTTTAAATGATCATAATTAATTTAAAATGACCATATTTAATTATTAAAACAATTGCTTGTTATCAACAACTTTAGCATTTTATTCATTACATTTTGAAGCTCTCAGAAGCCAAGTTATGTTATATTCCTTAAGATTTATTTATGCAAGTTTGAAGTATCAATTATCTAAACACAGTTTTGTTTGCATATTTTCAGGATATATATATATATATATTTATGTATGAAATACTTGACTTGGTGAATTCTAGCTGTCAATATACTCCTCCCCTCTTAACCACGCCCCGCCCCACCCCTGATCACGCCCCCCGCCCCCCGAAATCGGAGGTCTCAAGGTTGGCAAGTATGTCTTCTTGGTAGGTTTCAAAGACAGCTTTTGATTCTCACCGGGCACTCGATGCAACACAAAGTTTTTGTGATAACTTAGAAACAATTATTCTAACACTGATGCTGTTGAGCAAATGAAAACATCAGGTCCTCCTCATGGACTGGAGCTTTTTGTTTCACCGGCAAGAGGACGAGTTCACCCCCGACACTGAGAGCATCAGGGGCCCAGCGGTGGCGTACAAAGTCGGGGCACTGGGAAGAAGGACACTACAGCCGTGACTCGGATGACGGAAGCTCGTTACGAACCAGCAACCCTGGGTCGGCTGGCACGGCCGCGCTACCACCTGAGCCACGTTGCCCCCCCTACTGCGGCTGTTCTCACCAGCACACTTGTGTCTCTTACGCTGGTACTTGGAAGAGAATCTTTCGCCACACACACTGCAACTAAACACTTTCTCTCCTGTGTGTATCCTCATGTGTGCTTTCCAGTCCTGTCTCAGTCTGAAACCCTTAGAGCAGACTGAGCAGATAAAAGGTTTTTCTCCAGTGTGCACCGTTTTGTGCTTCTCCAAATTGGACTTCGTAGAGAATCTCCCGCTGCAAACTGAGCACACGAATGGTCTTTCTCCGGTGTGTTTTCGCACGTGTGTTATTAGAGCGCAGCGGAATCTAAAGGTTTTGTCGCAGTGAGAACATTTGAAGCGTGCGTTGTCAGTGTGACATGTCTTAGAGTCTTCATCATCAGTGTCAGGAGAGTGTGACGTTGTGTGCTCACTATCTGATAGTGGAGCTAAGAACTTGTCTGCTTGTGATCCTCCACAGTGGTCTCCATCAGCTTCTGTTGAGCTGCTGCTTGGAGGCTCCGCCTCTCTCTTCTCCTCACTCTCACCTTTGACCTCATCACCTTCACTCTTCACAATGACACCAGTCACTGGGAACTCAAGATGCTCTCCCTCCTGACTGATGCTGTGTTCCTCCTCTTCCTTTTTAATGTGCAGGGTCTGTAGCTCCGCATCTTCCTCCTTAATGTGGGAGGGATGTGGCTCCTCCGTCGCCATCCCGAAGCTCCACTTCTGCTGCTCAGGAAGATGTTCATCATCATCATCATCTTCACTCTTCACAGGGACACCAGTCACTGGCATCTTGGTGACATCAACCTCCTCCAGTCCTTCAAGATGCTCAACAACAAGTTGAGTGACAACAATCACTGGGAACTCCTGACTGATGCTGTGTTCCTCCTCTTCGTCTTTAATGCGAGGGGGCTGCGGGGCCTCCTCTTCTTCCTTAACGTGGGGGGTCAGTGGGCTCTCGTCTTCCTCTTTAATGTGCAGGGACTGTGGCGCCTCATCTTCCTCTTTGATGCGGGAGGGCTGTGGCCCCTCCTGCTCCATCCTGAAGCGCCGCCCTTGCCGCTCAGGGAGAAGATGTTCTTCCCAGACGTCTGCAGGACACGAGAAGACAAACACATGCTTTAGAAACGTCCAGCTTTTCCCAGTCACATGAGGCATTCAGTATGTTTACATGCACCAAAGAAAACCAAATAGCTGTGTGAACTTGTTAGAATAATTATGTATAAGTTATCACACAACTCAATAGTTACTATCTATTGTGCTCAAGTTGTGCTTTTCTTTTGGTGCAAAGGCACACAACTTGTTATCTTCCACTGCAAGTTGCCTCGCAGCAGCAGTTTCTGTCTTTCAGCCTGATAAACAACCAAGGGCGGACCTCAAGTACCTCAACGAAGATAAGACGACAACACGCAGACAAAGCAGAGCAAGGGAGAAATCACGAGCTCAGCACATTTGCATCCTGAATAATCACGTATTGTGTCTACTAGGGCTGCTTGCGTAATATGTGTCCCCTCCCTTTAGAAGCAGCCTCAGGGATGTTAACTAGGGAACTCCTGAATAAAAGGGGGAACGCGGGGGTTGTGCCTTAGAGCGTGGGGTGGGACTGTAACTGAGTGTGCAGCTTCACGCGTTCTCCTCATAAGCTAAATTGAACCCTGTCTCTGTTTGATTTCTTGCTTCTTGTCTTGTTTAATAGATAGTTCGGTGTTTGAACCTGACACTTTCCATTCCCTTTCAGCACAATGTTCACAAACGCCGTCCTCCACGATGGCTTGAGTCGCGACGTGGGTGAAAAAATGTTTTACGTTTCTGTTCACTGGCTTCAGTCACGCATGAAATGATTTTTTCTCCAGCCACTAATGGTTGAACTTGCACTTACCATCTTACACAAACAACCCTCCTCTGCTGTGGGCTTTCGTAATATCCACTGCGAGCTAAACTCTGCTGTAACATACACAGATAACATAATATAGAAAGTCTGACAGATAATTAGCTTACACATTTATTTTAAATGAAATATTGTTAATAGAATTTTTGACACTTTGCAAATGCGGATTTAAGACTTTTGATAGAATTTTCTAAGACCTTAAAGTTGACCATTAGGTTTTAAGACTTGAAGTCTATGAGCATGAACTGATGAAGACTACTCGGAAGAGAAGACAAAGTGAACAGTCCAGTTGTGATGGACTGAATGCCCTGAGAATAAAATTATATGTGCTTACTTGGACTGTGATGAAGCTGTGAGGACTCAGGTGGTTTGTCTTCATGCTCTTCGGTCTTCACAGAGACAACAGTCAGTGGAAACTTGGTGAGATCAGCCTCCTCCTGCCCTGGAAGACACTCTCCCACCTGGGTGATCCACACTTCCTCCTCTTCCTCTTTAATGTGGGGGGTCTGCTGGACGTCTGCTGGGTGAATGAGTAGATACAAATAAGAGAGAATAGACATAGTTTTCGACTGACACTGTTAACACAATGAAATTGTTTACGTTCTTTTGTGTTTTGTGTTAAAAGTGTGTACCTAAACAATTATTTTTTGTCCCAGCCACCCGAACACCACACAAGGGTTAATATTTAGAATGCATTAAAAATATCCATCCATCGTCATGTCTTTCTTAATGATTGTGAACAAAATTCCCCCCAAAAAGTGCCTTTCCCCTTTAAAGATAATGGAAATCAAAAATAATTATCATAAAAATAGCTAGAATAGAAAGTACTTTATTGATCCCTGGGGGAAATTCAGCACCACAGTTCACTCACAATAGACAATAAACACTTAGGTATTTTTTACATGTGAATAATATAAATACAGTCTATTATACAGCATTATTCACATGTGAACAATATAAATGCAGTCTATTATACAGCATTATTCACATGTGAATAATATAAATACAGTCTATTATACAGCATTATTCACATGTGAATAATATAAATACAATCTATTATACAGCACTATTCACATGTGAATAATATAAATACAGTCTTTATACAGCATTATTCACATGTGAATAATATAAATACAGTCTATTATACAGCATTATTCACATGTGAATAATATAAATACAATCTATTATACAGCACTATTCACATGTGAATGATATAAATACAGTCTTTATACAGCATTATTCACATGTGAATAATATAGATACAGTCTATTATACAGCATTATTCACATGTGAATAAAATAAATACAATCTATTATACAGCACTATTCACATGTGAATAATATAAATAGTCTTTATACAGCATTATTCACATGTGAATAATATAAATACAGTCTATTATACAGCATTATTCACATGTGAATAACATAAATACAGTCTATTATACAGCACTATTCACATGTGAATAATATAAATACAGTCTTTACACAGCATTATTCACATGTAAATAATATAAATACAGTCCATTATACAGCACTATTCACATGTGAATAATATAAATACAGTCTATTATACAGCATTATTCACATGTGAATAATATAAATGCAGTCTATTATACAGCATTATTCACATGTGAATAATATAAATACAGTCTATTATACAGCATTATTCACTTGTGAATAATATAAATACAGTCTATTATACAGCATTATTCACATGTGCATAACATAAATACAGTCTATTATACAGCATTATTCACATGTGAATAACATAATTACAGTCTATTATACAGCATTATTCACATGTGAATAATATAAATAAAGTCTATTATACAGCATTATTCACATGTGAATAATATAAATACAGTCTATTATACAGCACTATTCACATGTGAATAATATAAATACAGTCTATTATACAGCACTATTCACATGTGAATAATATAAATACAGGCTATTATACAGCATTATTCACATGTGAATAATATAAATACAGTCTATTATACAGCATTATTCACATGTGAATAACATAAATACAGTCTATTATACAGCATTATTCACATGTGAATAATATAAATACAGTCTATTATACAGCATTATTCACATGTGAATAACATAAATACAGTCTATTATACAGCATTATTCACATGTGAATAACATAAATACAGTCTAATTATACAGCATTATTCACATGTGAATAATATAAATACAGTCCATTATACAGCATTATTCACATGTGAATAACATAAATATAGTCTATTATACAGTATTATTCACATGTGCATAACATAAATACAGTCTATTATACAGCATTATTCACATGTGAATAAATGGGTTATACTTGTAATAATATAAATACAGCCTATTATACAGCATTATTCACATGTGAATAATATAAATACAGTCTATTATACAGCATTATTCACATGTGAATAACATAAATACAGGCTATTATACAGCATTATTCACATGTGCATAACATAAATACAGTCTATAATAATAATAAACAAAAGTACTTAAAAAACGTTTATACTATATTTTTCGTCATGAATGATACAAAACACTTTTCTTTATCGTCATTTTGTTGGCCTGGCCAAAAGGAACTCTAACCCAAACATGTTTTACTAAGTGGTGTTTTTATGGAGTATCTCCATCAAGAGCACAGCTCCCACATTCACTTGGAGACCATCTACGACACGTTGAAGGAAAGTCAGTCACCTTTATGTTCTTTTCATAAATCAAGTGTTGACTACTTTGTTTGTTGGAAGATGATTGACAGTACATGTTTACTTTCACTTATTGATGCATGTACCGTATTTTCCGCACTATTAGCCGCACCTAAAAACCACAAATTTACTCAAAAGCTGACAGTGCGGCTTATAACCCGGTGCGCTTTATATATGGATTAATATTAAGATTCATTTTCATAAAGTTTCGGTCTCGCAACTACGGTAAACAGCCGCCATCGTTTTTCCCCGTAGAAGAGGAAGTGCTTCTTCTTCTACGCAAGCAACCGCCAAGGTAAGCACCCGCCCCCATAGAACAGGAAGCGCTTCTTCTTCTACTGTAAGCAACCACCCGCCCGCGTAGAAGAAGAAGAAGAAGCGCGCGGATATTACGTTTCATTTCCTTTGTGTGTTTACATCTGTAAAGACCACAAAATGGCTCCTACTAAGCGACAGGTTTCCGGTTCATGAAAAGACGCAATCTCTCCATCCGCACACGGACTACTATTTCACAGCAACTGCCTAAAGACTTTCAAGAAAAGCTGGCTACTTTCCGTGCATATTGTAAAAACAAGATAGCTGAAAAAAAGATCCGGCCAGAGAACATTATCAACATGGACGAGGTTCCACTGACTTTTGATATTCCTGTGAACCGCACTGTGGATACAACGGGAGCACGTACGGTGAATATTCGCACCACAGGGAATGAGAAGTCATCCTTCACTGTGGTTCTAGCTTGCCATGCTAATGGCCAGAAACTTCCACCCATGGTGATATTCAAAAGGGAGACCTTGCCAAAAGAGACCTTTCCAGCCGGCGTCATCATAAAAGCTAACTCGAAGGGATGGATGGATGAAGAAAAGATGAGCGAGTGGTTAAGGTAAGTTTACGCGAAGAGGCCGGGTGGCTTTTTTCACGCAGCTCCGTCCATGTTGATATACGACTCCATGCGCGCCCACATCACGCTGGTTTTTAATATATTATTAAAGTTTGACTGACCTATCTGACTGTTTTTTTGACATTCCTTTAGCGCAGTTAGATGCGGCTTATAACACGGGGCGGCTTATAGGTGGACAAAGTTTTGAAATATGCCGTTCATTGAAGGCGCGGCTTATAATCCAGGGCGCCTTATGGTGCGGAAAATACGGTAGGTCAGAATTAGGAAATTAGCCATTTATCGTTAATTGATTGCAATGTAAAGTATATTATGTGACTGTGTGAGTTTTGTGTAAACATGTTGATACACATTGTTACAAACTGACAGGAACATTAACCTCTCATAAATATTGTGTGTCTCAAACTGTCTCGTTTCTATGACCAATATAAAAACAAAGTAGTGCATCATCCTCACTTTAAGTAAAAAAAAAGTTAAAGTACCAATGATTGTCACGCACACACTAGGTGTGGCGAAATTATTCTCTGCATTTGACCCATCACCCTTGATCACCTCCTGGGAGGTGAGGGGAGCAGTGAGCAGCAGCGGTGGCTGCGCCCGGGAATCATTTTTGGTGATTTAACCCCCAATTCCAACCCTTGATGCCGAGTGCCAAGCAGGGAGGTAATGGCTCCCATTTTTATAGTCTTTGGTATGACTCGGCCAGGGTTTGAACTCACCGATCTCAGGGCGGACACTCTTGACCACTAGGCCACTGAGCCGACATGACAATTCACCTTCTTATAGACCAGTGTTTTTCAACCTTTTTTGAGCCAAGGCACATTTTTTGCGTTGAAAAAATGCGGAGGCACACCACCAGCAGAAATCATTAAAAAACGAAACTCAGTTTAAAGTAAAAAGTCGTTGTCGCAATTGTTGGATATGACTTTAAACCATAACCAACCATGCATCACTATAGCTCTTGTCTCAAAGTAGGTGTACTGTCACCACCTGTCACATCACGTCATGACTTATTTGGAGTTTTTTGCTGTTTTCCTGTGTGTAGTGTTTTAGTTTTTGTCTGGCGCTCCTATTTTGGTGGCTTTTTCTCTTTTTTTGGTGTTTTCCTGTAGCAGTTTCATGTCTTCCTTTGAGCGATATTTCCCGCATCTACTTTGTTTTTATCCTTCTTCGTGGGGACATTGTCGATAGCCATGTCATGTTCGGATGTACATTGTGGACGCCATCTTTGCTCCACAGTAAGTCTTTGCTGTCGTCCAGCATTCTGTTTTTGTTTACTTTGTAGCCAGTTCAGTTTTAGTTTTGTTCCGCATAGCCTTCCCTAAGCTTCAATGCCTTTTCTTAGGGGCACTTACCTTTTGTTTATTTTTGGTTTAAGCATTAAATACATTTTTACCTGCACACTGCCTCCTGCTGTTTCCCACATCTACAAAGCAGTTAGCTACCTGCTGCCACCTACTGATATGGAAGAGTATTACACGGTTACTCTGCCCAGCTCTAGACAGCACCGACACTCAACCATAACACATCATTTGCAGACTATAATTACTGCTTTGCAAAAAATATTTTTAACCCAAATAGGAGAAATTAGATCATCTCCCACGGCACACCAGACTGTATCTCACGGCACCCGCGGCACAGTGGTTGAAAAACACTGTTATAGACTATATATTTAAGGATACTGCCAATAATTATAAAGTTAGTAAACATGTGAGAGTGAGAAGTAAACAAACCTGTTCTGTGTGACACAACTTGATGTTTCTTGGCAACAGCGTCCAGTAGTTTGGTTCCAGAAAGTTCCTCTTTGAACTCTGCTGTCGTTCTTTCGCACATTTTCACACAATCACAACACTTTACACTCACACTTGATCTCTGCTTAGCGATGTGTTTTCATCACTTCCGCCTCTCTTTGTTAGCAGCTAACAAGCTAAGCTAACTAGCACGCTAAGCTAATTAGCGCGCTACAAAAATAGATGTTGTCGCTCCTTCTCCTCTTTTGTTGGACAAAGTTCCTCCTCGTACTCTGCTATCGTTCTTTCGCACATTTTCACACAATCACAACACTTTACACTCACACTTGATCTCTGCTTAGCGATGTGTTTTCATCACTTCCGCCTCTCTTCGTTAGCAGCTAACAAGCTAAGCTAACTAGCACGCTAAGCTAGTACGGGCAGCAACGAGGTGCGCTTAAACTAATGTATCCAGACCTAAACAATTATTAACGACGTTTAATGTAGTAAAAAGCACAAATGTGTACGTGAACGTGCTGTTTATGAAAAAAAAAAGCACTATAACAAACCACAGTAACGTCTTTTCCTACCAAACGCCATTTTGTTTTTCTTCGTCCCGCTCAGTTCACGCGCAGTGTTGTCAGATCTCGCGAGAGAAACAAGGAGCTTCGACCCATTACTTCTTCTTCTTTACTGGCAGTTTGCAGCCACGACTTGAAAGGTTCATACCGCCACTTACTGGACTGTGGAAAGTATTGCAGGGCCATGAATCAATTTAAGTGGACCCCGACTTAAACAAGTTGAAAAACTTATTGGGGTGTTACCATTTAGTGGTCAATTGTACGGAATATGTACTGTACTGTGCTATCTACTAATACAAGTTTCAATCAATCAATAGGAGTCCTAATATAGAACAAACAATATAGAATGTGAGATATAAGAGGATAATGCATACATTTGTTTTCAAAACGCTTACAAAAAAAGTGGGACCCCAAAAATGTAATGTGGGACAGTGGGACCCCATTTTTATGACTTGACCCCATTTTGAAAATTCCTAGCGCCAACACTGCTGTCAACAGAGGAGAAAAAATGCTTTATTTAAATAAATAGCCATCCATCCATTTTCTTCCGCTGAGCCGAGGTGGGGTCGCGGGGGCAGCAGCCTAAGAAGGGAAGCCCAGACTTCCTTTTCCCCAGCCACTTCGTCCAGCTCCTCTGGAGGAAGAAGTAGTGAAGTGTGAAGCAACTGGGATGAGAATCAGTACCTCCAAGTCCGAGTCCATGGTTCTCGCCCGGGAAAGGGTGGAGTGCCATCTCCGGGTTGGGGAGGAAATCTTGCCCCAAGTGGAGGAGTTCAAGTACCTCGGAGTCTTTTTCACGAGTGAGGGAAGAGTGGATGGTGAGATCGACAGGCGGATCGGTGCGGCGTCTTCAGTAATGCGGACGCTGTATCGATCCGTTGTGGTGAAGAAGGAGCTGAGCCGGAAGGCAAAGCTCTCAATTTATCGGTCGATCTACGTTCCCATCCTCACCTATGGTCATGAGCTTTGGGTTATGACCGAAAGGACAAGATCACGGGTACAAGCGGCCATAATGAGTTTCCTCCGCCGGGTGGCGGGTCTCTCCCTTAGAGATAGGGTGAGAAGCTCTGTCATCCGGGGGGAGCTCAAAGTAAAGCCGGTGCTCCTCCACATGGAGAGGAGCCAGATGAGGTGGTTCTGGTCAGGATGCCGTTTCGGGCACGTCCAACCGGTAGGAGGCCACGAGGAAGACCCAGGACACGTTGGGAAGACTATGTCTCCCGGCTGGCCTGGGAACGCCTCGAGATCCCCCGGGAGGAGCTGGACGAAGCGGCCGGGGAGAGGGAAGTCTGGGCTTCCCTGCTTCGGCTGCTGCCCCCGCGACCCGACCTCGGATAAGCGGAAGAAGATGGATGGATGGATTTACCTATTTTGTTTTCATTCAGTCATTGGTGGAGCTAAGGATAGTTTTTTTAATCTTGTTTTGTAATATTTTTGTGCAGCACTTTGGAAACATGTTTGTTGTTTAAATGTGCTATAAAAATAAAGTGGATTGGATAAATTGTTTTAATTAGGAAACACCCTACAGCAGTGGTTCTCAAATGGGGGTACTTGAAGGTATGTCAAGGGGTACGTGAGATTTTTAAAAAATATTCTAAAAATAGCAACAATTCAAAAATCCTTTAAAAATATATTTATTGAATAATACTTCAACAAAATAAATGTTTAGAATTAAGTTCATGAATCCAGATGGATCTCTATTACAATCCCCAAAGAGGGCACTTTAAGTTCTATGTGTAGAAATCTTTATTTATAATTGAATCACTTGTTTATTTTCAAACAAGTTTTTAGTTATTTTTATATCTTTTTTCCCCAAATAGTTCAAGAAAGACCACTACAATATTTTGCACTGTTATACAATTTGATACATCAGAAACTGATGACATAGTGCTGTATTTGACTTCCTTATCTCTTTTTTTCAACCAAAAATGCTTTGCTCTGATTATGTCATGTCTGTGTAATCATGTTTTGTGTTAAGTCATGTTTTTGTTTAGTTATAGGAATCTTTAGTTTCTGGCTTTTCACTCCCTTGTCTTGTTTGCATGATTACCCATTAGTTTCACCCGTTCCACGTTTGGACTCATTGTGCACTCTTGTTTGTCACCATAGCAACCATTAGTTTTCACCTGTCACGTCACGCACCTGTTTCACGTTTTGAGTCACGCACCTGCTT
This sequence comes from Nerophis lumbriciformis, assembly GCF_033978685.3. NCBI lineage: Eukaryota > Metazoa > Chordata > Actinopteri > Syngnathiformes > Syngnathidae > Nerophis > Nerophis lumbriciformis. Next base: position 4,945,033 of record NC_084573.2, read on the forward strand.
TCACTAATCATGTCCATAGTATTTAAGTTCATTCATTTTCTGTTGTTCGTCCTGACGACCTCACCACATTTATGCTCTGTCCATTCCTCTAAGATCCTGCTTCATGTCCCTTGTCAAAGTAAGTTTTGGTTCCATGTTTATAGTCTTTTTGTTTTTCATAGTTTGTTCTCCGCCACTGTGCGCGCTTTCATTTATTCCTTTTTTTGATAATAATAAATCATGTACCTTAATTCCCGTCTCGCCCGTGCCAACTTTCCGTTGCATCCTGGAAAAGCAAACTCCCAAGATCAAGTCGTGACAGATTAGGGGGTACTTGAATTTAAAAAATGTTCACAGGGGGGTACATCACTGAAAAAAGGTTGAGAACCACTGCCCTACAGGAATGTGTGAACAATGTAAAGTATTATAAACAGTAAAACATGTTTGGTTTTTTTTTTTGGGGGGGGGGGGGGGGGGGGGGTGTACTAAATATAATATAGAAAGACTGACTATGAGTGAAGAACTGAGGATACTGGGACCTGTCATTGCGGACACTGAAAATGGAAGGGAAATGGTATGTTTAGTGTTCCCGTGAGACGTGTAGAAACGCCGACTCAACAAAATGAATCGATTAACGTGGAGCCCGACTTAAACAAGTTGAAAAACTTATTGGGGTGTTACCATTTAGTAGTCAATTGTAGGGAATATGTACTGTACTGTGCAATCTACTAATAAAGTTTCAATCACACCAAGCCAAAGAGAACGTCGTCGTAAGCGTGACCATTTACTTTTGACATTTCTTCATAGACAAGATGGTGAAAAACTGAAAAGAACAAAGAGACACAAACACACTTATGGCCTCTGTACATATTTGTCTACTACAGGGGTCGGCAACCTTTACCACTCAAAGAGCCATTTTGACCAGTTTCACAAAATAAAGAAAACAATGGGAGCCACAAAACTCTTGAAATTTAAAATGAAATAACACTGCATACAAAGTTTTTTTTTGCTTTGTGCTATGTAAAAACCAGGGGTCTCAGACACGCGGCCCGCACCTTAATATGAAAATGTAATGTTAATACGGCCCGCGAGTTTTATATGAATGGCGCTTGACAGCCCTCCCGATTTTTCCGGGAGACTCCCGAATTTCAGGGCAACTATTCTAACGAATGTCTGCTGATTTTCACCCAAATAACAATAATAAGGGCGTACCGTGATGGCACAGCAATTAGTGCCCTCTACAACCTGTACAAACAGCGCGGGGGTGTATAATGTAGCCCGGAAGAGTTAGGGATGCATGGGATTCTGGGTATTTGTTCTGTTGTGTTTATTTTGTGTTACGGTGCGGATGTTCTCCCGAAATGTGTTTGTCATTCTTGTTTGGTGTGGGTTCACAGTGTGGCGCATATTTGTAACAGTGTTAAAGTTGTTTGTACGGCCACCCTCAGTGTGACCTGTATGGCCGTTGACCAAGTATGCCTTGCTGTCACTTACGTGTGCAAGCAGAAGCTGCACGCAACACGTGGCTGGGCCGGCACGCTGTTTGTACAGGTTGTAGAGGACGCTAAATGCTGTGCCATCACGGCACGCCCTTATTATTGTTGTTTGGGTGAAAATCGGAGAATATTTGCCCCGGGAGATTTCCTGGGAGAGGCACTGAAACCCGGAAGTCTCCCAGGAAAATCGGGAGGGTCGGCAAGTATGCAGCTGAGCCGCGTCAGAGTGGTCAAAGAGCCGCATGCGGCTCCGGAGCCGCGGGTTGCAGACCCCTGGTCTACTATGACATACACAATGTAACTGTAATGTCCCAAAATGTCCAGCAGAGGGAGACTCCCGTCTGCCTGAATGACTTGAACACATTGTATCTAATTCGACAATTCTATTCAACATATCGGCACTATTACACTTTTTAACGTGTCGGACATGTTGTTAACTTGTTAAAGACAACTTACGGCATTGTTTCTTCGCTGCTTTGTGTTGGATGGCAGTAGAAATGACTTACAGAAAACCGCAACATGTACGACTTGCTTTCCGTACGAATACCGGAAGTCAACCAAGCAATTTAGCGGAAGTGACATCATCTAACTGCTGTTAACCGATTATAGCATCCAAATTAAAGCATTGCGGTCACTAATACAAAAGTATTATCAAGTGATTATGTAAATAATATTAACAATTGACTTCAGGACAACACAATGGGAGTTTTTTTTTTAGTAATGTAATTATAAAATGAAACTGAAGATGGCGGTAATGCAACACATATGGATGCCAGCTGCCGTAAAACTAAGAAAGAAGAAGAATATGCGCTTTTGCAGCAAAGTCCCCTCCTTTACGCCACACACACGCTTCTTAGCTTGCTAGTTAGCTTAGCATGCTAGTTAGCTTAGCATGTTAGCTGCCAACAAAGAGACGCGGATTTGATGAACACGTCGCTTAGTTAAGATCAAGTGTGAGTGTAAAGTGTTGTGATTGTGTGAAAATGTGCGAAAGAACGACAGCAGAGTACAAAGAGGAACTTTCTCGAACCAAACTACACAGAACGGGTTTGTTTACTTCTTACTCTCACGTGTTTACTAACGTCGTATTTCATCATTAACATGAACATGACGTGTTAGATTAATTTTGATTAATAGGTGTACTCAGACACATGATTATTATTGATGGATTGATAGTGGCCGGGCCAGCAACTTGAGGGTTCCAGGTTAGTTCCATATAGTGATGCCATACTTATCGTTATTGTCCATATTTATATTCATCCGCCCACCTTTGTTTACATTTAAGAGCTCTGGCTTGCGGTGAGCGATTAACATATCCTCCTTGTACAAAACGTCGTTCATTCATCAAAATGAATACTGTATTCTCAAGTAGCGCTTGTTTTGTTTTGTTTTGTATGTGATCTTTTATATGACATTGTTATCCAAATAAAAAGAAAACCATGGTAGTGACAACGTAAAACAGAACCTCCGGGTACTCCGGCTTCCTCCCACCTCCAAAGACATGCACCTGGGGATAGGTTGATTGGCAACACTAAATGGTCCCTAGTGTGTGAATGTTGTCTGTCTATCTGTGTTGGCCCTGTGACATACTTGTCAACAGTGTTGGGACTAACGCGTTACAAAGTAACGCGTTACTGTAACGCCGTTAGTTTCGGCGGTAACTAGTAATCTAACGCGTTATTTTTTTATATTCAGTAACTCCGTTACCGTTACTACATGATGCGTTACTGCGTTATTTTACGTTACTTTTTATGTAGTATAAAGTGTGTTTTATCGGAGGGCTGCTGTGTCGTTCTGATTCTTCTTGTGTCACAAGCCGGAGAAGAGAGAGAGACATGCGCTCTGTGTGGGTGTGTCTGAGTGTGAGTGTGGGGAGCGAGGGGGGGGGGGGGGGGCGTGTCTCATCATGGCGGAGCCAGAAGTCGAGTTTGCTAACATGGAGATATTTTCACTACTTTTCTTTTGTCGAGCACAAAGAAAAGAACATTTTAGTTAAATGTAAATTGTGCTTTGGATCAAAGATGCCATCTACTGCCCAAAACAGCAATTCAAATCTGCTGAAACAAGCTACATAGCAACATGCTTCGACGAAGCTAGTAAAGAGAGACAGAGACTCTGATGCCACTTCAGCACTGAAGGTACACACACTCTGTCAATCAATGTTCCCTCTAATTGTTCATGTGTGAGCAAATGCAAAAAGTCCCTGAGCATTGAGTGGAGCCCATGTGAGCAACTTTAGACGTGCACACTGTGGCTACACCAGCAGCACACCTGTCCCAAACCTCACTAAATAACAACTTACATCTCCATCCATCCATCCATTTTCTACCGCTTGTCCCTTTCGGGGTCGCTGGAGCCTATCTCAGCTGCATTCGGGCGGAAGGCAGGGTACACCCTGGACAAGTCCCCACCTCATCACAGGGCCAACACAGATAGACAGACAACATTCTCTTATTATTAGAATCAAATGACAGCAGTCATTTCCATTTCTAATATAAGTGTTTAGGCCCACTTATAATGACAATAACAAAAAATATTGTTTTTCATGAACTGTGTACTTGTATTGTTTGTCTGGGTGGAGGTCCTGCTTTGGAAATAATTTGTACCCCTTTCAGACATTGCATTTAGTTCCCATTAAAACATTCACATGTTGCACAATGAGATGTAAGCAGGGGATCATGTGTACATTCCTGCAACTTCCTGTTTGTAAAAAATATATTTTTATTAGTATTTATTTAATATACTAACAGCATTTAATGATTAATATTTATAAATTAAGATTCCTAATAAATGACACTAGAATAAGCACACATTTGATTGGTAAATCATAGTGTAACGACCTGGAATGACACTTTATGTGTGGTGTTGGAGTTGTCCGACTTTTTGTGTGGCTGTAAACGCATCACTGGCTAAGTGCCATATGTGCAAGTGTTGGCGCACGTGAGAGAGCGAGCGGCTGCTGTTGATATAACAAAGTTGCTTTTGGTCTGGTTTGTACTGCAGAAAATGACCAGTTTTGCTAGATATCATTTTTTTTTACTAATGTTTTGGTGATGTGTTTATGGCCGACAGTAAAGAGTTTTGCTCAGTAAAGTGATGGATGGAATTCATGTCCTCAAAGCGTCTCGACAGACGTTACAATATTTGAACAATGATGACGAAAACGGTTTTCTCTGTCGTGTCCGTGTCGTGTCGAAAATTGTTATGCGCTTATTTTTTTATTTGATTTTGTGCGTGGCATAGATTTGCCGTGCGCAGAGGACGCTTGAGCAGTGCGCAATTGCACAGGCGCGCTCCTGAGAGGGAACGTTGCTGTCAATTCTCTTATATACTCTTTCATTCTAGACTTCTAGAGTGTTTGATTATCACATCACTCTAAATGTATAGACTATAAAGTTCACAAACATAAAGAGGGATCCTAGTGGGCCAGGCCAATCTTTCCTTATCTCTAAACTAAAACTGGGGAAATGTGTAGTGTTCTGGGTTTCAGACATGATTTTGTATAAGAATTACTTGAGGAAGAAAATGCCTGGTTAGACTTTGTGTATGTAGTGTGTGCCTTTCTTGGTTTACATCTATGCTGTTATTATGCTGTTTGTTACTTATGTACGTTATGTTGCAGCTATTTAAAATAGTTTTGTCAATTTGTTCTGGCCAGAAACAAATTGGCCTTTGTAACATATCTTTGTCTTTGTGTGTTGTATGTAGAGCACATTGCTTAGCAGAGTTGAGTGATGCAAATGTATGTCAAGTTGATCAAGAGATTGTATTATTCTCCAGTGCAATAACAGTACTGAAATGAAGGCTAAAAGGGCATTAATTGGAGCTTTAAAAAAAGAAAGAAAAAAGAAGTAACTAAATAGTTACTTTTCACAGTAACGCATTACTTTTTGGTGTAAGTAACTGAGTTAGTAACTGAGTTACTTTTGAAATGAAGTAACTAGTAACTGTAACTAGTTACTGCTTTTCAGTAACTAACCCAACACTGCTTGTCAACCCTCCCGAATTTTCCGGGAGACTCCCGAAATTCAGCGCCTCTCCCGAAAACCTCCCGGGACAAATATTCTCCCGAAAATCTCCCGATTTTCAGCCGGAGCTTCATGCAGACTTGAGTGAGGACAGCCTTTTTTCATGACGGGAGGACAACAAGGTGACAAGAACTAAATCATCCAGACTAGAGATATTATTATTAGAGTATTATTATGTTTATCTTACCTAAAAAGAAATATATTTATTAATTTAAAAAAAACAACTACCGTATTTTCCGCACCATAAGCCGCCCTGGGTTATAAGCCGCGCCTTCAATGAACGGCATATTTCAAAACTTTGTCCACCTATAAGCCGCCCCGTGTTATAAGCCGCATCTAACTGCGCTAAAGGAATGTCAAAAAAACAGTCAGATAGGTCAGTCAAACTTTAATAATATATTAAAAACCAGCGTGATGTGGGCGCGCATGGAGTCGTATATCAACATGGACGGAGCTGCGTGAAAAAAGCCACTTGGCCTCTTCGCGTAAACTTACCTTAACCACTCGCTCATCTTTTCTTCATCCATCCATCCCTTCGAGTTAGCTTTTATGATGACGCCGGCTGGAAAGGTCTCTTTTGGCAAGGTCTTCCTTTTGAATATCACCATGGGTGGAAGTTTCTGGCCATTAGCATGGCAAGCTAGAACCACAGTGAAGGATGACTTCTCATTCCCTGTGGTGCGAATATTCACCGTACGTGCTCCCGTTGTATCCACAGTGCGGTTCACAGGAATATCAAAAGTCAGTGGAACCTCGTCCATGTTGATAATGTTCTCTGGCCGGATCTTTTTTTCAGCTATCTTGTTTTTACAATATGCACGGAAAGTAGCCAGCTTTTCTTGAAAGTCTTTAGGCAGTTGCTGTGAAATAGTAGTCCGTGTGCGGATGGAGAGATTGCGTCTTTTCATGAACCGGAAACCTGTCGCTTAGTAGGAGCCATTTTGTGGTCTTTACAGATGTAAACACACAAAGGAAATGAAACGTAATATCCGCGCGCTTCTTCTTCTTCTACGGGGGCGGGTGGTTGCTTACAGTAGAAGAAGAAGCGCTTCTTCTATGGGGGCGGGTGCTTACCTTGGCGGTTGCTTGCGTAGAAGAAGAAGCACTTCCTGTTCTACGGGGAAAAAAGATGGCGGCTGTTTACCGTAGTTGCGAGACCGAAACTTTATGAAAATGAATCTTAATATTAATCCATATATAAAGCGCACCGGGTTATAAGCCGCACTGTCAGCTTTTGAGTAAATTTGTGGTTTTTAGGTGCGGCTAATAGTGCGGAAAATACGGTAAATAAATATTTACTATATTTTGCTAAAAACATCAAAATTAATTGTATTTGTATTTGTATTTTTCGTGACTCCTTATTACATCCAGCCATAGTATTATACATTAAAATAAACATATTTCAAATAATTGATTTTAAATTATCATAATAATTTATTTAAAATGACTGTCACACCCCGGTTCGGGTGAAGGTAATGTAACCTTTGCAAACCAGACTTTCAAATCAAGGATGGCAAGGCACGCAGTTGGTAACAGTTTACAAACATTGATTGAAATCCCAAAAAGTGTCAAAAGGTGAACAACGACAGAAAAAACAAAACACCCACAATCTGTAATGTAATAAATAGAGGCAATATTAGTATCGTATATTATATATAGTACATTTATATTCTAAATACATTTCGAAGTTGCATGCGTTAGTGATGGGTCCGGCAACACCGATGCATCGGCGCATGCGTCGAGCTCATAGAGCAAAACCCTGTGTCGGTGCGCGTACCGCTTTTAGAAAGTCACGTGACCGATCATGAGCTGTTTTGGTCACGTGACCGATACGCCAACTGTGTCGCACTGACGCCTCCTCTGTGCCCTGTGAGCGTGTCTTTTCTACAGCCGGAGAAATAATAACTAAGAAGAGAAATCGTCTAAAATGTAATACGTCGGAAAAACTTTTTTTTAATTTTTTTTTATAAAAATGTGTAAAAAAAATAAATAAATAAAAATTCCCAGTCCACAATCATCCACAACACGTTCTCTTAGATTTCCATGTTATGATACATGTTCACATTATTTATTGACTGTTTCTAAAAAAGATACAAATATATTTTTATTTAAATGAAGATATGAAATAATCCTAAATGGAATACAATGACTTGGTTTATATTATTGTATATACTAGGGCAGGGGTCACCAACGCGGTGCCCGCGGTCACCAGGTAGCCCGTAAGGACCAGATCAGTCGCCCGCTGGCCTGTTCTAAAAATAGCTCAAAGAGCAGCACTTACCAGTGAGCTGCCTCTATTTTTTAAATTGTATTTATTTACTAGCAAGCTGGTCTCGCTTTGCTCGACATTTTTAATTCTAAAAGAGACAAAACTCAAATAGAATTTGAAAATCCAAGAAAATATTTTAAAGATTTGGTCTTCACTTGGAATAAGCGGTAGAAAATGGATGGATGGATGGGTCTTCACTTGTTTAAATAAATTCATTTATTTTTTACTTTGCTTCTTATTACTTTTAGATATACAATTTTAGAGAAAAAATACAACCTTAAAAATGATTTTAGGATTTTTAAACAAATATACCTTTTTACCTTTTAAATTTCTTCCTCTTCTTTCCTGACAATTTAAATCAATGTTCAAGTAAATTTATTTTTTATTGTAAAGAATAATAAATATTTTAGCTTCTGTTTTTTCGACGAAGAATATTTGTGAAATATTTCTTCAAACTTACTATGATTAAAATTAAAAAAAAATATTCTGGCAAATCTAGAAAATCTGTAGAAGTATTTTGAATTTCTTTTAAAATTTTTGCTCTGGAAAATCTAGAAGAAATACTGATTTGTCTTTGTTAGAAATATAGCTTGGTCCAATTTGTTAAATATTTTAACAAAGTGCAGATTGGATTTTAACCAATTTAAAAACATGTCATCAAAATTCTAAAATGTATCTTAATCAGGAAAAATTACTAATGATGTTCCATAAATTCTTTTTTTAATTTTTTCAAAAAGATTCAAATTAGCTAGTTTTTCTCTTCTTTTTGTTGGTTGAATTTTTAATTTTAAAGAGTCGAAATTGAAGATAAACTATGTTTCAAAATTTTATTTTAATTTTTTTCGTGTTTTCTCCTCTTTTAAACCGTTCAATTAAGTGTTTTTTTCATCATTTATTCTCTACAAAAAACATTCTGTAAAGGAAAAAAAAAAAGTACGACGGAAGGACAGACAGAAATACCCATTTTTTTATATATATAAATGTATTTATTTAGCTATTCTTGTTTAAATCACACTTACGTGTAACTTACAAATGACAATATATTTATTTATTTAAGTGTGTATCAAACTGGTAGCCCTTTGCATTAATCAGTACCCAAGAAGTAGTTTTTGGTTTCAAAAAGGTTGGTGACCCCTGTACTAGGGCATAAAATCAGTGTCAGTTGAGTCGGTCCATAGGTTGCCTGTAAGGATTTTTAATGTCCAGCAGATGTCAGTATTTAGTGACACAGTATCGACACAGTATCAATACAGTTTTGCAATGTGTCGAAACGCTTCATGACGCCTCATCAACCCATCACTAGAATTAACTAATCAAAACAGATTTAACTAAATCAATTAGCAGTCAGCAAAACTCATTTAACCGGTTACAACACAACATAATCTCATCATCAAAATAATCACCTCAGTTGATGTTTGTTGCATGGAGACCGAAACTCCTGCTCAGGACAGCGATCCTCCTCTGGCAGTGACCGACAGCAGACTGTCAGAAAAACGGCATTTTCCAACTTAAATAGCCCATAGCCCCGCCCACTAGCTGGGACCAATTTGACAGGGGGAATTAAGAAAACAGTTATTTTGTAAATTACACCATAAATAACCATCACATGTCTAAAAAGTATTCACATAGTACTTTTGCATGTGTAGAGCAGTCATTGTTGTACATAGTATATTCAAGATTAGACAACACAACTCTCAAATGTCCAGTGTCCTTCTGTACCACCCAGCTTTTGAAGATCATGGTTCGACCCAAATTTGGCCTAATTAGTGAATGAAGGTGTGGTCACCTATATAAAGCCCTCAAAAATTTTCAATTTCGACTCTTTAAAATTCAAAATTCAACCGACAAAAAGAAGAGAAAAACTAGCTAATTTGAATCTTTTTGAAAAAATTAAAAAAAGAATTTATGGAACATCATTAGTAATTTTTCCTGATTAAGATACACTTTAGAATTTTGATGACATGTTTTAAATTGGTTAAAATCCAATCTGCACTTTGTTAGAATATTTAACAAATTGGACCAAGCTATATTTCTAACAAAGACAAATCAGTATTTCTTCTAGATTTTCCAGAACGAAAATTTCAAAAGAAATTCAAAATACTTTGAAATAAGATTTAAATTTGATTCTACAGATTTTCTAGATTTGCCAGAATATTTTTTTAGAATTTTAATCATAGTAAGTTTGAAGAAATATTTCGCAAATATTCTTCGTCGAAAAAACAGAAGCTAAAATATTTATTCTTTACAATAAAAACAAAAAAAAATTACTTGAACATTGATTTAAGTTGTCAGGAAAGAAGAGGAAGAAATTTAAAAGGTAAAAAGGTATATTTGTTTAAAAATCCTAAAATCATTTTTAAGGTTGTATTTTTTCTCTAAAATTGTATTTCTAAAAGTAATAAGAAGCAAAGTAAAAAAATAAATGAATTTATTTAAAGAAGTGAAGACCCATCCATCCATCCATTTTCTACCGCTTATTCCAAGTGAAGACCAAGTCTTTAAAATATTTTCTTGGATTTTCAAATTCTATTTGAGTTTTGTCTCTTTTAGAATTAAAAATGTCGAGCAAAGCGAGACCAGCTTGCTAGTAAATAAATACAATTTAAAAAAATAGAGGCAGCTCACTGGTAAGTGCTGCTCTTTGAGCTATTTTTAGAACAGGACAGCGGGCGACTGATCTGGTCCTTACGGGCTACCTGGTGACCGCGGGCACCGCGTTGGTGACCCCTGCCCTAGTATATACAATAATATAAACCAAGTCATTGTACTTCATTTAGGATTATTTCATATCTTCATTTAAATAAAAATATATTTTTATCTTTTTTAGATACAGTCAATAAATAATGTGAACATGTATCATAACATGGAAATCTAAGAGAACGTGTTGTGGATGATTGTGGACTGGGAATTGTTTTAATTTTATTTTTTTACACTTTTATTAAAAAAAAAAAAAAAAAAAAAAGTTTTTCCGACGTATTACATTTTAGACGATTTCTCTTCTTAGTTATTATTTCTCCGGCTGTAGAAAAGAGCCGCTCACAGGGCACAGAGGAGGCGTCAGTGCAACACAGTTCGCGTATCGGTCACGTGACCAAAACAGCTCATGATCGGTCACGTGACTTTTTAAAAGCAGTACGCGCACCGACACAGGGTTTTGCTCTATGAGCTCGACGCATGCGCCGATGCATCGGTGTTGCCGGACCCATCACTAGTGCACGGTTTGTGAGGAAGTCCAAAGGTCAAACAGTGACCATATTTAATTATTAAAATAATTGCTTGTTTATCAACAACTTTAGCATTTTATTCATTACATTTTGAAACTATCAGAACCCAAGTTATGTTATATTCCTTAATATTTATTTATGCAAGTTTGAAGTATCAATTATCCAAACACAGTTTGTTTGCATATTTTCAGGATGTAGATATACCGTATTTTCCGCACTATTAGCCGCACCTAAAAACCACAAATTTACTCAAAAGCTGACAGTGCGGCTTATAACCCGGTGCGCTTTATATATGGATTAATATTAAGATTCATTTTCATAAAGTTTCGGTCTCGCAACTACGGTAAACAGCCGCCATCTTTTTTCCCCGTAGAAGAGGAAGTGCTTCTTCTTCTACGCAAGCAACCGCCAAGGTAAGCACCCGCCCCCATAGAACAGGAAGCGCTTCTTCTTCTACTGTAAGCAACCACCCGCCCGCGTAGAAGCAGAAGAAGAAGCGCGCGGATATTACGTTTCATTTCCTTTGTGTGTTTACATCTGTAAAGACCACAAAATGGCTCCTACTAAGCGACAGGTTTCCAAGACGCAATCTCTCCATCCGCACACGGACTACTATTTCACAGCAACTGCCTAAAGACTTTCAAGAAAAGCTGGCTACTTTCCGTGCATATTGTAAAAACAAGATAGCTGAAAAAAAGATCCGGCCAGAGAACATTATCAACATGGACGAGGTTCCACTGACTTTTGATATTCCTGTGAACCGCACTGTGGATACAACGGGAGCACGTACGGTGAATATTCGCACCACAGGGAATGAGAAGTCATCCTTCACTGTGGTTCTAGCTTGCCATGCTAATGGCCAGAAACTTCCACCCATGGTGATATTCAAAAGGAAGACCTTGCCAAAAGAGACCTTTCCAGCCGGCGTCATCATAAAAGCTAACTCGAAGGGATGGATGGATGAAGACAAGATGAGCGAGTGGTTAAGGTAAGTTTACGCGAAGAGGCCGGGTGGCTTTTTTCACGCAGCTCTGTCTATGTTGATATACGACTCCATGCGCGCCCACATCACGCTGGTTTTTAATATATTATTAAAGTTTGACTGACCTATCTGACTGTTTTTTTTGACATTCCTTTAGCGCAGTTAGATGCGGCTTATAACACGGGGCGGCTTATAGGTGGACAAAGTTTTGAAATATGCCGTTCATTGAAGGCGCGGCTTATAACCCAGGGCGGCTTATGGTGCGGAAAATACGGTATATATATATGTATGAAATGCTTGACTTGGTGAATTCTAGCTGCCAATATACTCCTCCCCTCTTAACCACGCCCCCAACCACGCCCCCACCCCCCACCTCCCGAAATCGGAGGTCTCAAGGTTGGCAAGTATGCCCTGTGATGAGGTGGCGACTTGTCCAGGGTGTACCCCGCCTTCCGCCCAATTTCAGCTGAGATAAGCTCCAGCACAACTGTGACCCCGACAGGGACTAGCGGTAGAAAATGGATGGATGGTACAGTGTTTTATTTTCCTCTATTCCAGGGGTCGGCAACCCGCGGCTCTAAAGCCGCATGCGGCTCTTTAGCGCCACCCTAGTGGCTCTCTTGAGCTTTTTCAAACATGTATGAAAAATGGAAAAAGATGAGTGTACATTTTTTTGTTTTTGTTTTAATATGGTGTCCGTAGGAGGACAAACATGACGCAAACCTCCCTAATTGTGTCATGTCTGTGTGATCATGTTTTTGTTTTGGTCATGTTCGTTTTGGTTTTTGGACTTTTTGTGCACTTTTGTTTTGTCACTATAGCAACCATTAGTTTTCACCTGTCACGTCACACACCTGTTTCACATTTTGAGTCACGCACCTGTTTTCGTTAATCATGTCTATAGTATTTAAGTTCATTGTTTTCAGTTTGTCGTTCTGACGACATCCCCGCATTTATACTCTCCACACACTTATGACCCTTGCTGCGCTTTTTCATGCCGTTTTTTCGTCCAAGTAAGTTTTCTTTATTCAAGCCATAGTTTGCAAGTTTTGTTTAATTGTTAATAGTTTCTGCCAATGTGCAAGTTCTGTGTTTATAGTCTAGCTTTGTACCTCCGCCCCTGTGCGCGCCTTTTGTTTGATCCTTTTCTTTGTAGTTATAGTGTTAAATAAAAAATGTACTCACATTCCCGTCTCGCCCGAGCCAACTTTCCGTTGCATCCCGGAAAAGCAAACACCCAAGACCAAGTCATGACAAATTGTTATAAATCACACTGTTTATATTAAACATGCCTCACTGATTCGAGTATTTGGCGAGCGCCGTTTTGTCCTACTAATTTTGGCGGTCTTTGAACTCACCGTAGTTTGTTTACATGTATAACTTTCTCCGACTTTCTAGGACGTGTTTTATGCCACTTCTTTTTCTGTCTCAATTTTGTCCACCAAACTTTTAACGTTGTGCATGAATGCACAAAGGTGAGTTTTGTTGATGTTATTGACTTGTGTGGAGTGCTAATCAGACATATTTGGTCACTGCATGACTGCAAGCTAATCAATGCTAACATGCTATTTAGGCTAGCTATATGTACATATTGCATCATTATGCCTCGTTTGTAGCTATATTTGAGCTCATTTAGTTTCCTTTAAGTTTAAATTTATATCTCATGACACACTATCTGTATGTAATATATTATATATATATATTTTGCGGCTCCAGACAGATTTGTTTTTGTATTTTTGGTCCAATATGGCTCTTTCAACATTTTGGGTTGCCGACCCCTGCTCTATTCAAACAGTGTTACTGTTCAAACTGTGTGTAATGTTGCAGTGGCAGTAAAATATTAAATTTACTTAAGCATATTCCTTGTTTTCAATGAATAATTAAGGCCTACTAATCTACTAAATTTTAATGTTGTTCATCACTGTGGTACTTGGAGATCCAAGTATTTTCTGAGGTGGTACTTGGCCTTTATCGCCCATCCCTAATAAAAAGTCCCCCCACCCGGAATTATTTTTTATTTTCCTGTAAATAATGTTGTAAAGACCGTTGTTTGTCCGCCACTGAGATTTCAAGACAGTTCATGCAATAACTTGTTTTTCCGAAATACATGTAAGTGTAATCCATGCATTGTGTGACTGAGCAGAGCTGGATGTTTCTATAACCTGTTTGTCTTCTTGTTTCCTGCAGACGTCTGTGACGAACATCTTCTCCCTGAGTAACAGAAGTGGAGCTACAGGATGGCGAAGGAGGGGCCACAGCCCTCCCACTTTAAGGAGGAAGATGCAGCACTACAGACCCTGCACATTAAAAAGGAAGAGGAGTACCCACTGACCCCTCACATTAAAGAGGAAGAGGAGGAACACAGCATCAGTCAGGAGGGAGAGCATCTTGAAGGACTGGAGGAGGTTGATGTCACCAAGATGCCAGTGACTGGTGTCCCTGTGAAGAGTGAAGGTGATGAGGTCAAAGGTGAGAGTGAGGAGAAGAGAGAGGCGGAGCCTCCAAGCAGCAGCTCAACTCAACACATGACAACAGAAGCTGATGGAGACCACTGTGGAGGATCACAAGCAGACAAGCTCTTAGCTCCACTATCAGATAGTGAGGACACAACGTCACACTCTCCTGACACTGATGATGAAGACTCTAAAGATGATAAGACATGTCACACTGACAACACACACTTCACATGCTCTCACTGCGACAAAACCTTTAAATACCGGAGTCATCTGAAAAGACACATGAGAACACACACTGGAGAAAAACCTTTCACCTGCTCAGTTTGTTGTAAAGGTTTTGCACAACAAAATGTGTTGAAAGAACATATGCAAATACACAAAGGAGAAAAACCTTTTTCCTGCTCAGTATGTGGTAAAGGTTTGGCACGAAGACAGTGTTTGAAAGCACACATGAGAACACACACCGGAGAAAAACCTTTTTCTTGTTCAATCTGCGGTAAAGAATTCGGACGAAAAAACGTGTTGAATTTACACATGAGAAACCACACTGGAGAAAAAACGTTTTCCTGTTCAGTATGCGGTAAAGGTTTCGTACAAAGATATTATCTGAAAGTACACTTGAGAACACACACTGGCGAAAAACCTTTTTCCTGTTCAGTATGCGGTAAAAGATTTGGCCGCAAAAATGTGTTGAATTTACACACGAAAACACACACTGGAAAAAAGCCTTTTTCATGTTCAGTATGTGCTAAATGTTTTGTTCAAAGAAGTGATCTGAAAGTACACATGAGAACACACACTGGAGAAAAACGTTTTTCCTGCTCAGAATGTGGTACATGTTTTAAACGAAGTGGTAATCTGATAGCACACGTGAGAAAACACACGGGAGAAAAACCTTTTTCATGTTCAGAATGTGGTAAAAGTTTTGGACAAAGTCGTGAGTTGAAAGCCCACATGAGAGAACACACACTGGAGAAAAACTATTCATGTGCTCAATTTGTAGTAAAAGCTTCACCCAGAAAACAAGTGTGATAACACACACAAGAATACACACTGAAAAAAAAACCTTTTATCTGTTCGGTCTGTGGTAAAGTTTTTATACAAAATGGTGATTTAAAAAGACACATGAGAACACACACGGGAGAGAAAGTGTTGAGTTGCAGTGTGTGTGGTGAAAGATTCTCCTATAAGTACCAGTGTAAGAAACACAAGTGTGCTGGTGAGAACAGCAGCAGCAAATGAAAATGCAGGATTTGAAATAAACTGTCAATTGTCCTGAAAATGTAAACATTTTGTTGTGTATTGTGAAGTGTTAGAATATCACAATAGTTGCCAACCTTGAGACCTCCAAATTCGGGAGATTTGGGGGGTGTTGAGGTGGGCGGGGTTAAGGGGGGAGGAGTATATTTAGCTAGAATTCACTGAAATTCAAGTATTTCTTATATATATAGAGATAATGGCTTTTTGCCGATATCCGATATTCCGATATTGTCCAACTCTTTAATTACCGATACCGATATCAACCGATATATGCAGTCGTGGAATTAACACATTATTATGCCTAATTCGGACAACCAGGTATGGTGAAGATAAGGTACTTAAAAAAATAAAAAAAATAATAAGATAAATAAATTATTTTCTTGAATAAAAAAGAAAGTAAAACAATATAAAAACAGTTACATAGAAACTAGTAATGAATGAAAATGAGTAAAATGAAGTGTTAAAGGTTAGTACTATTAGTGGAGCAGCAGCACGCACAATCATGTGTGCTTACGGACTGTATCCCTTGCAGACTGTATTGATATATATTGATATATAATGTAGGAACCACAATATTAATAACAGAAAGAAACAACCCTTTTGTGTGAATGAGTGTAAATGGGGGAGGGAGGTTTTTTGGGTTGGCGCACTAATTGTAAGTGTATCTTGTGTTTTTTATGTTGATTTAATAAAAAACCCCAAAAAAACCTGATACCGATAATAAAAAAAACGATACCGATAATTTCCGATATTACATTTTAACGCATTTATCGCATCCCTAATATATATATATATATATATATATATATATATATATATATATATATATATATATATATACATAAACATATATTTATTTATATATATATATATATATATATATATATATATATATATATATATATACATATACATATATTTATATACATATATATATATACATATACATATATTTATATATATATATATATATATATATATAATAAATACTTGACTTTCAGTGAATTCTAGCTATATATATGTATATATATATATATACATATACCTATATATATGTATATATATAAATATATATATATGTATTTTATCATATATGTATATATCTATCTATATATATATATATATATATATATATATATATATATATATATATATATATATATATATACATATAAATAAAATAAATACTTGAATTTCAGGGGTCATTTATATACACACACATAACACTCCTCTCTACTCATTGTTGTATTTGAAAGTGCAATGTTTTGCAGCCAGTAGCACAGCCTTTGAAGGAGCATGGGTATGGGCAGTGTAATATTCTGGGTTGGAGTCAATAACCAGGCGAGGTGACAAAGTTACGTGTCTTTACTTCATACTGCTTCTTGATCTTAGCGCTGCTTTCGATACCGTCGATCATAATATTTTATTAGAGCGTATCAAAACACGTATTGGTATGTCAGACTTAGCTTTGTCGTGGTTTAACTCTTATCTTACTGACAGGATGCAATGCGTCTCCCATAATAATGTGACCTCGGACTATGTTAAGGTAACGTGCGGAGTTCCTCAGGGTTCGGTTCTTGGCCCTGCACTCTGTAGCATTTACATGCTGCCGCTAGGCGACATCATACGCAAATACGGTGTTAGCTTTCATTGTTATGCTGATGACACCCAACTCTACATGCCCCTAAAGCTGACCAACACGCCGGATTGTAGTCAGCTGGAGGCGTGTCTTAATGAAATTAAACAATGGATGTCCGCTAACTTCTTGCAACTCAACGCCAAGAAAATGGAAATGCTGATTATCGGTCCTGCTAAACACCGACATTTATTTAATAATACCACCTTAACATTTGACAACCAAACAATTACACAAGGCGAATCAGTAAAGAATCTGGGTATTATCTTCCACCCAACTCTCTCCTTTGAATCACACATTAAGAGTGTTACTAAAACGGCCTTCTTTCATCTCCGTAATATCGCTAAAATTCGTTCTATTTTATCCACTAGCGACACTGAGATCATTATTCATGCGTTCGTTACGTCTCGTCTCGACTACTGTAACGTATTATTTTCGGGTCTCCCTATGTCTAGCATTAAAAGATTACAATTGGTACAAAATGCGGCTGCTAGACTTTTGACAAGAACAAGAAAGTTTGATCATATTACGCCTATACTGTATATACCTTTATATACTTATATACCTACATATATATATACCTATACTGGCTCACCTGCACTGGCTTCCTGTGCACTTAAGATGTGACTTTAAGGTTTTACTACTTACGTATATAAAATACTACACGGTTTAGCTCCGTCCTATCTTGTCGATTGCATTGTACCATATGTCCCGGCAAGAAATCTGCGTTCAAAGAACTCCGGCTTATTAGTGATTCCCAGAGCCCAAAAAAAGTCTGCGGGCTATAGAGCGTTTTCTATTGGGGCTCCAGTACTATGGAATGCCCTCCCGGTAACAATTAGAGATGCTACCTCAGTAGAAGCATTTAAGTCCCATCCTTAAGATCAGCCGATCAGCTGCTGTTGACGGTCCCTGACACAAGGCTGAAGCTTAGAGGTGACAGAGCTTTCGCCGTTGCTGCTCCCAAGCTCTGGAACGACCTACCCCTGAGTGTTAGACAAGCCTCCTCTCTTCCTGTTTTTAAATCTCTCTTAAAAACATACTTTTATTCCATGGCTTTTAACACTGAGTGATATCCATCCTGCAATGGCGCCCCATAATACACCTGCTGTGATCCTGTTTTTATGTTTTTATGTTTTTATTAATTCTATTTTAATTATTTATTTTCTATCGTGTTCTGTTTGTGTTGTGTTGTGTTTGCTCGGTACTCGTTTTATCTTTTAACCTGCTCATTGTACAGCACTTTGGCTACCCCTGTGGTAAATTTTAAATGTGCTCTATAAATAAAGTTGATTTGATTTGATTTGATTTAAAACTCATTTGTATACTCTAGCCTTTAAATAGCCCCCCTGTTAGACCAGTTGATCTGCCGTTTCTTTTCTTTTCTCCTCTGCTCCCCTATTCCTTGTGGAGGGGGGTGGGGGGGCAAAGGTCCGGTGGCCATGGATGAAGTGCTGGCTGTCCAGAGTCGGGACCCGGGGTGGACCGCTCGCCTGTGCATCGGCTGGGAACATCTCTGCGCTGCTGACCCGTCTCCGCTCGGGATGGTGTCCTGCTGGCCCCACTATGGACTGGACTCTTACTATTATGTTGGATCCACTATGGACTGGACTCTCACAATATTATGTCAGACCCACTCGACATCCATTGCTTTCGGTCCCCCCTAGAGGGGGGGGGGGGGGGGGGGTTACCCACATATGCGGTCCTCTCCAAGGTTTCTCATAGTCATTCACATCGACGTCCCACTGGGGTGAGTTTTTCCTTGCCCTTATGTGGGCTCTGTACCGAGGATGTCGTTGTGGCTTGTGCAGCCCTTTGAGACACTTGTGATTTAGGGCTATATAGATAAACATTGATTGATTGATTGATTGACTTCAGAACCGACTCCCACACTTGCCGTATATTTTGCATTCTTCTTTAGTTGCTTTATTGAGTTTGCTGTTTTGTACTGTTTCTGTACTTGTTTTGATTATTACAATTTGTTTTTGATTGTATGTAAACGTTGAATGTTTTAAATAAAGGTTTTGAAAAAACAAAAAACAAAAAAATCTCCCACACTTGCCGTCTGGGTGCGCAATACTACGTAAACCGTTGGCCAACCAAAAAGTAACCACAGAAGACTATACGGTGTAGTGTTCTGTGGTTACTTTTTGGTCGGCCAAGCGGACGTGACGACAGGCTGTCCTCACTCAGGTCCGCACGGACCTGGAGGGGGCGTGCCTTAAGTCCGGCTGGAAATCGGGAGAAATTCGGGACAATAGTTGTCCCGGGAGAGGCACTGAAATTCGGGAGTCTCCCGGAAAATTCAGGAGGGTTGGCAAGTATGCATTTGATCAAAGGGGGTTGTGACTTTGATGAGCGAACAGAATCTACTGACTGGCTCATTAACATGAACCATGTTCAACTAATTAGGCTGTCCTCTCTGCTCTGACTGCAGCTGGGACTGCTGCGCGAGGCAACCTGACCGCCTGTGAGGAGGGGCTCATGGCAGCACCCGCCTCTCGTTGACCGCATAAACTGCGGCCTGATGCCTTCTTTCATGTCTCCAAAACATCCCCAAAAAGTGGGTGCTTTTGTCGCATTTGGGAAGAAAATAGTTAAAAAGTCATCAGATTTATCAAGAAAGTCAGTGGTGAGAAAACTCTAGTGGTTGAGGGATATATTCCCTCCCTTTGTAATTCATACATCACATTCACAGCTCAGCAGCCATTGTTTAATCAAACACATAAAATCATTTAAAGGCCTACTGAAAGCCACTACTACCGACCACGCAGTCTGATAGTTTATATATCAATGATGAAATCTTAACATTGCAACACATGCCAATACGGCCGGGTTAGCTTACTAAAGTGCAATTTTAAATTTCGCGCGGAATATCCTGCTGAAAACGTCTCGGTATGATGACGAGAGGACATTTTGGGACAGCATGGTGGCCAGCTATTAAGTCGTCTGTTTTCATCGCAAAATTCCACAGTATTCTGGACATCTGTGTTGGTGAAACTTTTGCAATTTGTTCAATGAACAATGGAGACAGCAAAGAAGAAAGCTGTAGGTGGGAAGCGGTGTATTGCGGCCGACTGCAGCAACAACACAAACACAGCCGGTGTTTCATTGTTTACATTCCCGGAAGATGATAGTCAAGCTTTACCATTGGCCTGTGGAGAACTGGGACAACAGAGACTCTTACCAGGAGGACTTTGAGTTGGATGCGCAGACGCGGTACCGTGAGTACTGTCGGAGGCAGATATTTACATACCGTATTTTCCGCACCATAAGGCGCCCTGGGTTATAAGCCGCGCCTTCAATGAACGGCATATTTCAAAACTTTGTCCACCTATAAGCCGCCCCGTGTTGTAAGCCGCATCTAACTGCGCTAAAGGAATGTCAAAAAAACAGTCAAATAGGTCAGTCAAACTTTAATAATATATTAAAACCAGCGTGATGTGGGCGCGCACGGAGTCGTATATCAACATGGACAGAGCTGCGTGAAAAAAGCCACCCGGCCTCTTCGCGTAAACTTAAACTTACCTTAACCACTCGCTCATCTTTTCTTCATCCATCCCTTCGAGTTAGCTTTTATGATGACGCCGGCTGGAAAGGTCTCTTTTGGCAAGGTCTTCCTTTTGAATATCACCATGGGTGGAAGTTTCTGGCCATTAGCATGGCAAGCTAGAACCACAGTGAAGGATGACTTCTCATTCCCTGTGGTGCGAATATTCACCGTACGTGCTCCCGTTGTATCCACAGTGCGGTTCACAGGAATATCAGTTGCTGTGAAATAGTAATCCGTGTGCGGATGGAGAGATTGCGTCTTTTCATGAACCGGATCCCTGACGCTTAGTAGGAGCCATTTTGTGGTCTTTACAGATGTAAACACAAAGGAAATGAAACGTACCGGTACAGTAATATCCGCACGCTTTTTCTTCTTCTACGCGGGCGGGTGGTTGCTTACAGTAGAAGAAGAAGCGCTTCCTGTTCTATGGGGGCGGGTGCTTACCTTAGCGGTTGCTTGCGTAGAAGAAGAAGCGCTTCCTGTTCTACCGGGAAAAAAGATGGCGGCTGTTTACCGTAGTTGCGAGATCGAAACTTTATGAAAATGAATCGTAATATTAATCCATATATAAAGCGCACCGGGTTAAAAGCCGCACTGTCAGCTTTTGAGTAAATTTGTGGTTTTTAGGTGCGGCTAATAGTGCGGAAAATACGGTATATCCAAATTTTAGTGTTACTTATTTTCTTTCAGTCATATTTGAAAACAGCTCGTGTTTTCCATTTATTCTCTTTCTGTTTCTCTGCAAGTAAACTGTGTGTGTTAACCTTGAATTCTTTGGAATGTGTTTTGACTAGCATGTGTTTTGACTAGAGAGAGGAGAGAGGAGAGAGGGTTTTGGGGTCGGGAAGACAGACCATTTTGGCGTGGCGATAGAATGTTCTATGCTGGACTGGTCTCAAATGTATATCTGCAAAGCTTTGAAAATATACAACAAAATACCTACTCTGTCTCTGGTGGTTTTTCAACTCAGCTTTAAGTGTCGTAAAAAGCTTGGGAGCGACTTGTGACTTGAATTCCCTGGGAGGAACAACTGGTCCAAAAACGCAACAGTACGCATGCAGCTGCGGCTTCCAAACATTTGATCGCTTGCCCGTACGTGCGTGGCGCTATGTGCATGTTACGTACGTAACTTTGGGGACTTTGGGGAAATATATGTGCTGTATGAACTTTGGGGAGGTGAACGGTACTTTGGGCTGTGGGATTGAGTGTGTTGTGCAGGTGTTTGAGTTGTATTGTTGGGTTATATGGACGGGAGGGGGGAGGTGTTTGTTATGCGGGATTAATTTGTGGCATATTAAATATAAGCCTGGTTGTGTTGTGGCTAATAGAGTATATATATGTCTTGTGTTTATTTACTGTTTTAGTCATTCCCAGCTGAATATCAGGTCCCACCCGCCTCTCACAGCATCTTCCCTATCTGAATCGCTCCCACTGCCCTCTAGTCCTTCACTCTCACTTTCCTCATCCACAAATCTTTCATCCTCGCTCAAATTAATGGGGAAATCGTCGTTTTTTCGGTCCGAATCGCTCTCGCTGCTGGTGGCCATGATTGTAAACAATGTGCAGATGTGAGGAGCTCCACAACCTGTGACGTCACGCTACTCGTCTGCTACTTCCGGTACAGGCAAGGCTTTTTTTATCAGCGACCAAAAGTTGCAAACTTTATCGTCGATGTTCTCTACTAAATCCTTTCAGCAAAAATATGGCAATATCGCGAAATGATCAAGTATGACACATAGAATGGACCTGCTATCCCCGTTTAAATAAGAAAATCGCATTTCAGTAGGCCTTTAATAAATGTTTTCACTCCTCTATTAGTCTGAAGTCTTTTATTTTCACACTTTTACTCTTTTTTTACTTCATTGAGGTTTCTAGAAGCACATTTGAAATGTTTCCTCTTAATGCTGCTGCTGCTCCTGGTACATGTGCTTTCATCTTTCCTCCATCAGGATAGCTCAGCTTCACAATGTTGGAATAATATTCTTCTATTGTTTAGAATATTACACTTTACTCTTTTTCTTTGCTCAAATGAACAGGATGAACGTGGTCTTTAATTGTCACTACTGAGTGTAACTATATATAATTATGTATATAATTGTCATGTCCGTGTGATCAGGTTTTATTTTTGGACTTTTTGTGCAGTTTTGTTTTGTCACCATAGTTACCCATTAGTTTCACCTGTCATGTCACGCACCTGTTTTGAGTCACGCACCTGTTGTTAATCATGTCCATAAGTATTTAAGTTCATTCATTTTCTGTTGTTCGTCCTGACGACCTCACAACACATTTATGCTCTGTTCATGCCTGATACTTCTTTTCATGTCAATTCCTCAAGCCAAGTAAGTTTTTGTTCCATATTTATAGTCTTTTTGGTTTCATAGTTTGTTCTCCGCCATTGTGCGTGTTTTTTGTTTGTACTTTTTGCTATAGTCTTTAGGTTTTATAGTTTATTCTCCGCCACCGTGCGCGCTTTCATTTATTCCTTTTTTTGATAATAATAAATCATGTACCTTCATTCCCGTCTCGCACGAGCCAACTTTCCGTTACATCCTGGAAAAGCACACACCCCGGACCAAGTCTTGACAATAATAACTTTCCATTCTTCACTGCTTGATTTAACTCTCATCTTATTTTATCCAGAGAGAACTTGACCATAAAAAGATGGCTGCACATCAATAAACTGCCACTAAACTTCAATACAACTAAATATATCATATTTGGAGATTGTAAAAATGTAAAACACAAATTATGATGGATAATATTGAAATAAAAAAAATAAAGGTAATCCATTTTTGGAGTTATAAATGAAAAACTAAGCTGGAAACTACATATAAATCATGGAAAGAAAACATTTTAAAAATTGACTGCAATACTAAATAGAATAAAATACATACTTACAAATATTAACTACAATTATTGTACCCAACTTTAGTTGAAGCATACATTGTTTATTGCATAAAGGTCTGGGGACATACATATAAAACAATCACACAACAATATTCATATCACACAAGAGAGTAATAAAGACAATTAATAGAATGGATTATAGAAACCCAACAAATGATTCATAAAGTCACACATTTTAAAATTGTATAAAACACAACTGTTCAAATGATGTATAAAGTAAATAATAATATGCTTCCAGAAGTGGTCCAGAAGATGTTTCAGATGTGAACCAGTAAATATGAACTAAGAGGGATTTATGAGTACTCAAAAGCAAAGGTATGAACACATGTAAAACAAATATGTATATCATATAAAGGAGTTCATCTATGGAATCATGCACAAATAGAAATTACAATATGTAAAACTTCATTATTTAAAGAAACGTCCATAAAAACACTATTATGAATAAGTATAACGTGAATTATGAATATCTACATACACAATGTTACTGTATGTAACATATTTTATGTACTGTTTATTCTCACCTGTTCAGTCAAATTGTTCTGTTCATTTTAAAGTACACAAATGTGTATATTAACTCATGTACTTGACTGAAATAAAAGCACTAATCTGAAGTGTCTAATCTAGAAATGTTATTAACAAGATTGTGTTACACACACAACAATGATGTCACACATGTTATATGTGCTGATGTTGTTAGAAAGTCAAAGTTCTGAAAGTCTATTTCAAATCCTGCATCTTCACCCCCCCGCAACCCCGAACGGGACAAGCGGTAGAAAATGGATGGATGGCATCTTCATTTGCTGCTGCTGTTCTCACCAGCACACTTGTGTTTCTTACACTGGTACTTAGAAGAGAATCTTTCACCGCACACACTGCAACTCAACACTTTCTCTCCTGTGTGTATTCTCATGTGTGCGTTCAAATGCGGACTTTGTATAAAACCTTTACCACAAACTGAACATATAAACGGTTTTTCGCCGGTGTGTATTCTTGTGTGTCTTAATAAATATGCCTTCTGGGTGAATCTTCTACTACAAATTGAACACATGAATGGTTTTTCTCCAGTGTGTCTTCTCATGTGTAGTCTTAAATATTTATTAGTTACAAAACGTTTACCACATTCGGAGCAGGAAAAAGGTTTCTCTCCGGTGTGTATCCTCGTGTGTGTTTTCAAATGGTGCTTTCGGGTAAAATCTTTACCGCAAATTGAACAAGAAAAAGGTTTTTGCCCAGTGTGTGTTCTCGTGTGTACTTTTAACTCATTTTTCCGTGCAAACCTTTGACCGCATTCTGAGCAGGTGAAAGGTTTTTCTCCGGTGTGCGCTCTCATGTGTCTTACCAGACGACAACGGTATTTAAAGGTTTTGTCGCAGAGAGAGCACGTGAAGTGTGTGTTGTCAGTGTGACATGTCTTATCATCTTTAGAGTCTTCATCATCAGTGTCAGGAGAGTGTGACGTTGTGTCCTCACTATCTGATAGTGGAGCTAAGAGCTTGTCTGCTTGTGATCCTCCACAGTGGTCTCCATCAGCTTCTGTTGTCATGTGTTGAGTTGAGCTGCTGCTTGGAGGCTCCGCCTCTCTCTTCTCCTCACTCTCACCTTTGACCTCATCTTCACTCTTCACAATGACAACAATCACTGGGAACTCCTGACTGATGCTGTGTTCCTCCTCTTCGTCTTTAATGTGAGGGGGCTGCGGGGCCTCCTCTTCTTCTTTAACGTGGGGGATCAGTGGGCTCTCTTCTTCCTCTTTAATGTGCAGGGACCGTGGCGCCTCATCTTCGTCTTTAATGCGAGAGGGCTGTGGCTCCTCCTGCTCCATCCTGAAGCTCCACTCCTGCTGCTCAGGGAGAAGATGTTCTTCACATTTGTCTGCAGGACACGAGACAACAAACACATGTTTTAGAAACATCCAGCTTTGCTCAGTAAAACGATGCATTCAGTACGTTTACATGCACTAAAGAAAACCAAATAGTTGTGCGAACGGGCCTGAAATCTCTGTGGGGGACAAACACGGCGCTCTTTCCAACATTATTCGCAGAAAAGAAGACTCAAGTAGGACTTTTTACATGGGATCGACGATATGGATTAAAATCCATATTGCAATATATCATTTAACTTAGATTTGATAATGAAACAATTCCAAATCGGGTTAAGGCTAATAATTTATTTGCTGAAATATGCAGTAACATATTATTTTTCCAAGACTTCCGGACGGCTTCGAAGCAATTCTGGACCACCATCCGCCGCCTCAGGAAGGGGAAGCAGTGCAGTGTCAACACCGTGTATGGTGGGGATGGTGCTCTGCTAACCTCGACTGCGGATGTTGTGGATCGGTGGAGGGAATACTTCGAAGACCTCCTCAATCCTACCAGCACGTCTTCCTATGAGGAAGCAGGGCCTGGGGAATCTGTGGTGGGCTCTCCTATTTCTGGGACCGAGGTTGCCGAGGTTGTTAAAAAGCTCCTCGGTGGCAAGGCCCCGGGGGTGGATGAGATCCGCCCGGAGTTCCTTAAGGCTCTGGATGTTGTGGGGCTGTCTTGGTTGACAAGACTCTGCAACATCGCGTGGACATCGGGGGCGGTACCTCTGGATTGGCAGACCGGGGTGGTGGTTCCTCTCTTTAAGAAGGGGAACCGGAGGGTGTGTTCCAACTATCGTGGGATCACACTCCTCAGCCTTCCCGTTAAGGTCTATTCGGGTGTACTGGAGAGGAGGCTACGCCGGATAGTCGAACCTCGGATTCAGGAGGAACAGTGTGGTTTTCGTCCTGGTCGTGGAACTGTGGACCAGCTCTATACTCTCGGCAGGGTCCTTGAGGGTGCATGGGAGTTTGCCCAACCAGTCTACATGTGCTTTGTGGACTTGGAGAAGGCATTCGACCGTGTACCCCGGGAAGTCCTGTGGGGAGTGCTCAGAGAGTATGGGGTAACGGACTGTCTAATTGTGGCAGTTCGCTCCCTGTATAATCAGTGCCAGAGCTTGGTCCGCATTGCCGGCAGTAAGTCGGACACGTTTCCAGTGAGGGTTGGACTCCGCCAAGGCTGCCCTTTGTCACCGATTCTGTTCATAACCTTTATGGACAGAATTTCTAGACGCAGTCAGGGCATTGAGGGGATCTGGTTTGGTGGCTGCAGGATTAGGTCTCTGCTATTTGCAGATGATGTGGTCCTGATGGCTTCCTCTGGCCAAGATCTTCAGCTCTCGCTGGATCGGTTCGCAGCCGAGTGTGAAGCGACTGGGATGGGAATCAGCACCTCCAAGTCCGAGTCCATGGTTCTCTCCCGGAAAAGGGTGGAGTGCCATCTCCGGGTTGGGGAGCAGATCTTGCCCCAAGTGGAGGAGTTCAAGTACCTCGGAGTCTTGTTCACGAGTGGGGGAAGAGTGGATCGTGAGATCGACAGGCGGATCGGTGCGGCATCTTCAGTAATGCGGACGCTGTATCGATCCGTTGTGGTGAAGAAGGAGCTGAGCCGGAAGGCAAAGCTCTCGATTTACCGGTCGATCTACGTTCCCATCCTCACCTATGGTCATGAGCTTTGGGTCATGACCGAAAGGACAAGATCACGGGTACAAGCGGCCGAAATGAGTTTCCTCCGCCGAGTGGCGGGGCTCTCCCTTAGAGATAGGGTGAGAAGCTCTGCCATCCGGGGGGAACTCAAAGTAAAGCCGCTGCTCCTCCACATGGAGAGGAGCCAGATGAGGTGGTTCGGGCATCTGGTCAGGATGCCACCCGAACGCCTCCCTAGGAAGGTGTTTCGGGCACGTCCGACCGGTAGGAGGCCACGGGGAAGACCCAGGACACGCTGGGAAGACTATCTCTCCCGGCTGGCCTGGGAACGCCTCGGGATCCCCCGGGAGGAGCTGGACAAAGTGGCTGGGGAGAGGGAAGTCTGGGCTTCCCTGCTTAAGCTGCTGCCCCCGCGACCCGACCTCGGATAAGCGGAAGAAGATGGATGGATGGATGGATATTATTTTTCCAAAACTATTATTAATCTATTTGTTTACTTTCTATTGTAACATGTTTCTATCTGCACTTCTGTTAAAATGTAATAATCACTTATTCTTCTGGTGTTTGAGACACTATATTGCCAAAAGTATTTGGCCACCCATCCAAATGATGAGAATCAGGTGTCTTAATTACTTGGCCCAGGCCACAGGTGTATAAAATCAAGCACTTAGGCATGGAGACTGTTTCTACAAACACATGTGAAAGAATGGGCCGCTCTCAGTGATTTCCAGCATGGAACTGTCATAGGATGCCACCTGTGCAACAAACCCAGCCGTGAAATTTCCTCGCTCCTACATATTCCAAAGTTAACTTATAAGAAAATGGAAGAGTTGATGTCAGGTTCAAAACCCCGATGACATCTATTAAACAGTCAAGAAGTAAGGAATTGAACAGAGACAGGATTCAATTTAGCTCAAATGAGGAGAAACGTCTGGGCCGTACTCTTTGTACAGTCTTCCACCACGCTCTGGCAAGAGAATTCTACGCCACCTCTTTTATTTGGACTTTCCCTGATTACATAGCAAGAGCTGTTTCTAAAGGGACGGGGGTCGTAAACAGCTATTGCCTTTGGTCACAAAACAGTTCAACAAAAAGATGCCTGGAGCTTGGGCAGGTCCTGGTTTCTCTTTGCTTTGTAGATCTCGGGTCAAGATAAGATCTTCCTGTGGATCACAATAGATCAAAGAAACTGAACCCCTCCTCTCTCCTCCCATCGTACACAGTGGAATTTTACAAGCCTTTTGCTTGGTAGGATCAAAGACAGCTTTTGTCCTCTCGCCGGGAACTCATGGCAACACAAAGTTTTGTGATAACGTGCATACAATTATTCTGACATTTCCCTCCTGTTTATCACATAACTTCAACAGAATCTCCCCATCCCCATAACTTTTTCTTGCGATTTTCAGTTAACGGTTCATTTCCCGAGGGCCAAGTTATGTTTACACTCAGAGTTCAACATCAATTGTTCCCTCATAGTTACTCAGGTCTGGAAACAGATCAGGAACAACATCCAGGTAGGTATCCTCGTCATCAGATTCATCTTCCTTGTCGTCCGCCAGAAAGTGCATCTGAACAGCTTTATCAGTTTGGGAACAACAGCAACTGAGCCATGAAGTGCTAGGCCACGTAAACTGACAGAGGGCTCAGCGGAGGAATTATGGTGTGGGGTTGTTCTTCAGGAGTTGGGCTTAGCCCCTTAGTTCATGTGAAAGGAAGTTTGAATGCTCCAGGATACCAAAACATTTTGGACAATTCCATGCTCCCAACCTGGTGGAAAAGTTTGGAACGGGCCCCTTCCTCTTCCAACATGACTGTGCACCAGTGCACAAAGCAAGGTCCATAAAGACATGGATGACAGAGTCTAGTGCGGATGAACTTGACTGGCCTGCACAGAGTCCTGACCTGAACCCGATAGAACACCTTTGGGATTAATTAGAACAGAAACTGAGAGCCAGGCCTTCTCCACCAACGTCAGTGTGTGACTTTTGGAAGAATGGTGGAAAATTCATATAAACACACTCTGCAACCTTGTGGACAGCCTTCCCAGAAGAGTTGAAGCTGTAATAGCTGCAAAAGGTCATTTTGAACCCTATGGGTTAGGAAGGGGATGGCACTTCAAGTTCATATGTGAGTCAAGGCAGGTGGCCAAATACTTTTGGCAATATAGTGTACTTTACATTAGTTTTGGTGATACTACAAATCTGGATATGGATCCAATACCAAGTAGTTACAGGGGCAGGAGCGGTCACACCAATACTACATATATACTTACATCATGTATATAGTACATGTTATTATGAATGTTACTACATGACATATATACTTACATCATGTATATATTACATGTTATTATGAATGTTACTACATGACATATATACTTACATCATGTATATATTACATGTTATTATGAATGTTATTACATGACATATATACTTACATCATGTATATATTACATGCTATTATGAATGTTACTACATGACATATATACTTACATCATGTATATATTACATGTTATTATGAATGTTACTACATGACATATATACTTACATCATGTATATATTACATGTTATTATGAATGTTACTACATGACATATATACTTACATCATGTATATATTACATGTTATTATGAATGTTACTACATGACATATATACTTACATCATGTATATATTACATGTTATTATGAATGTTACTACATGACATATATACTTACATCATGTATATATTACATGTTATTATGAATGTTACTACATTACATAGATACTTACATCATGTATATATTACATATTATTATGAATGTTACTACATGACATATATACTTACATCATCTATATATTACATGTTATTATGAATGTTACTACATGACATATATACTTACATCATGTATATATTACATGTTATTATGAATGTTACTACATTACATAGATACTTACATCATGTATATATTACATATTATTATGAATGTTACTACATGACATATATACTTACATCATCTATATATTACATGTTATTATGAATGTTACTACATGACATATATACTTACATCATGTATATATTACATGTTATTATGAATGTTACTACATGACATATATACTTACATCATGTATATATTACATGTTATTATGAATGTTACTACATGACATAGATACTTACATCATGTATATATTACACGTTATTATGAATGTTACTACATGACATATATATTTACATCATGTATATATTACATGTTATTATGAATGTTACTACAAGACATATATACTTACATCATGTATATATTACATGTTATTATGAATGTTACTACATGACATATATACTTACATCATGTATATATTACATGTTATTATGAATGTTACTACATTACATATATACTTACATCATGCATATATTACATGCTATTATGAATGTTACTACATTACATATATACTTACATCATCTATATATTACATGTTATTATGAATGTTACTACAAGACATATATACTTACATCATGTATATATTACATGTTATTATGAATGTTACTACATGACATATATACTTACATCATGTCTATATTACATGTTATTATGAATGTTACTACATGACATATATACTTACATCATGTATATATTACACGTTATTATGAATGTTACTACATGACATATATACTTACATCATGTATATATTACACATTATTATGAATGTTACTACATGACATATATACTTACATTATGTATATATTACATGTTATTATGAATGTTACTACATGACATATATACTTACATCATGTATATATTACATGTTATTATGAATGTTACTACATGACATATATACTTACATCATGTATATATTACATGTTATTATGAATGTTACTACATGACATATATACTTACATCATGTATATATTACATGTTATTATGAATGTTACTACATTACATAGATACTTACATCATGTATATATTACATATTATTATGAATGTTACTACATGACATATATACTTACATCATCTATATATTACATGTTATTATGAATGTTACTACATGACATATATACTTACATCATGTATATATTACATGTTATTATGAATGTTACTACATGACATATATACTTACATCATGTATATATTACATGTTATTATGAATGTTACTACATGACATAGATACTTACATCATGTATATATTACACGTTATTATGAATGTTACTACATGACATATATATTTACATCATGTATATATTACATGTTATTATGAATGTTACTACAAGACATATATACTTACATCATGTATATATTACATGTTATTATGAATGTTACTACATGACATATATACTTACATCATGTATATATTACATGTTATTATGAATGTTACTACATTACATATATACTTACATCATGCATATATTACATGCTATTATGAATGTTACTACATTACATATATACTTACATCATCTATATATTACATGTTATTATGAATGTTACTACAAGACATATATAC
Organism: Nerophis lumbriciformis; assembly: GCF_033978685.3. Classification (NCBI taxonomy): domain Eukaryota; kingdom Metazoa; phylum Chordata; class Actinopteri; order Syngnathiformes; family Syngnathidae; genus Nerophis; species Nerophis lumbriciformis. The sequence continues at coordinate 4,976,805 of NC_084573.2, forward strand.
TTACATCATGTATATATAACATGTTATTATGAATGTTACTACATGACATATATACTTACATCATGTATATATTACATGTTATTATGAATGTTACTACATGACATATATACTTACATCATGTATATATTACATGTTATTATGAATGTTACTACATGACATATATACTTACATCATGTATATATTACATGTTATTATGAATGTTACTACATGACATATATACTTATATCATGTATATATTACATGTTATTATGAATGTTACTACATGACATATATACTTACATCATGTATATATTACATGTTATTATGAATGTTACTACATGACATATATACTTACATCATGTATATATTACATGTTATTATGAATGTTACTACATGACATATATACTTACATCATGTATATATTACATGTTATTATGAATGTCACTACAAGACATATATACTTACATCATGTATATATTACATGTTATTATGAATGTTACTACAAGACATATATACTTACATCATGTATATATTACATGTTATTATGAATGTTACTACATTACATATATACTTACATCATGCATATATTACATGCTATTATGAATGTTACTACATGACATATATACTTACATAATGTATATATTACATGTTGTTATGAATGTTACTACATGACATATATACTTACATCATGTACATATTACATGTTATTATGAATGTTACTACATGACATATATACTTACATCATGCATATATTACATGTTATTATGAATGTTACTACATGACATATATACTTACATCATGCATATATTACATGTTATTATGAATGTTACTAAATAGCATATATACTTACATCATGTATATATGACATGTTATTATAAATGTTACTATATGGCATATATACTTACATCATGTATATATTACATGTTATTATGAATGTTACTACATTACATATATACTTATATTACATGTTATTATGAATGTTACTACATGACATATATACTTACATCATGTATATATTACATGTTATTATGAATGTTACTACATGACATATATACTTACATCATGTATATATTACATGATATTATGAATGTTACTACATGACATATATACTTACATCATGTATATATTACATGTTATTATGAATGTTACTACATGACATATATACTTACATCATGTCTATATTACATGTTATTATGAATGTTACTACATGACATATATACTTACATCATGTATATATTACACGTTATTATGAATGTTACTACATGACATATATACTTACATCATGTATATATTACACGTTATTATGAATGTTACTACATGACATATATACTTACATTATGTATATATTACACGTTATTATGAATGTTACTACATGACATATATACTTACATCATGTATATATTACATGTTATTATGAATGTTACTACATGACATATATACTTACATCATGTATATATTACATGTTATTATGAATGTTACTACATGACATATATACTTACATCATGTATATATTACATGTTATTATGAATGTTACTACATGACATATATACTTACATCATGTATATATTACATGTTATTATGAATGTTACTACATGACATATATACTTACATCATGTATATATTACATGTTATTATGAATGTTACTACATTACATAGATACTTACATCATGTATATATTACATATTATTATGAATGTTACTACATGACATATATACTTACATCATCTATATATTACATGTTATTATGAATGTTACTACATGACATATATACTTACATCATGTATATATTACATGTTATTATGAATGTTACTACATGACATATATACTTACATCATGTATATATTACATGTTATTATGAATGTTACTACATGACATAGATACTTACATCATGTATATATTACACGTTATTATGAATGTTACTACATGACATATATATTTACATCATGTATATATTACATGTTATTATGAATGTTACTACAAGACATATATACTTACATCATGTATATATTACATGTTATTATGAATGTTACTACATGACATATATACTTACATCATGTATATATTACATGTTATTATGAATGTTACTACATTACATATATACTTACATCATGCATATATTACATGCTATTATGAATGTTACTACATTACATATATACTTACATCATCTATATATTACATGTTATTATGAATGTTACTACAAGACATATATACTTACATCATGTATATATTACATGTTATTATGAATGTTACTACATGACATATATACTTACATCATGTATATATTACATGTTATTATGAATGTTACTACATGACATATATACTTACATCATGTATATATTACATGTTATTATGAATGTTACTACATGACATATATACTTACATCATGTATATATTACATGTTATTATGAATGTTACTACATGACATATATACTTATATCATGTATATATTACATGTTATTATGAATGTTACTACATGACATATATACTTACATCATGTATATATTACATGTTATTATGAATGTTACTACATGACATATATACTTACATCATGTATATATTACATGTTATTATGAATGTTACTACATGACATATATACTTACATCATGTATATATTACATGTTATTATGAATGTCACTACAAGACATATATACTTACATCATGTATATATTACATGTTATTATGAATGTTACTACAAGACATATATACTTACATCATGTATATATTACATGTTATTATGAATGTTACTACATGACATATATACTTACATCATGCATATATTACATGCTATTATGAATGTTACTACATGACATATATACTTACATAATGTATATATTACATGTTATTATGAATGTTACTACATGACATATATACTTACATCATGTACATATTACATGTTATTATGAATGTTACTACATGACATATATACTTACATCATGCAAATATTACATGTTATTATGAATGTTACTACATGACATATATACTTACATCATGCATATATTACATGTTATTATGAATGTTACTAAATAGCATATATACTTACATCATGTATATATGACATGTTATTATAAATGTTACTATATGGCATATATACTTACATCATGTATATATTACATGTTATTATGAATGTTACTACATTACATATATACTTATATTACATGTTATTATGAATGTTACTACATGACATATATACTTACATCATGTATATATTACATGTTATTATGAATGTTACTACATGACATATATACTTACATCATGTATATATTACATGATATTATGAATGTTACTACATGACATATATACTTACATCATGTATATATTACATGTTATTATGAATGTTACTACATGACATATATACATACATCATGTATATATTACATGTTATTATGAATGTTACTACATGACATATATACTTACATCATGTATATATTACATGTTATTATGAATGTTACTACATGACATATATACTTATATTACATGTTATTATGAATGTTACTACATGACATATATACTTATATTACATGTTATTATGAATGTTACTACATGACATATATACTTACATCATGTATATATTACATGTTATTATGAATGTTACTACATGACATATATACTTACATCATGTATATATTACATGTTATTATGAATGTTACTACATGACATATATACTTACATCATGTATATATTACATGTTATTATGAATGATACTACAAGACATATATACTTACATCATGTATATATTACATGTTATTATGAATGTTACTACATGACATATATACTTACATCATGTATATATTACATGTTATTATGAATGTTACTACATGACATATATACTTACATCATGTATATATTACATGTTATTATGAATGTTACTACATGACATATATACTTACATCATGTATATATTACATGATATTATGAATGTTACTACATGACATATATACTTACATCATGTATACATTACATGTTATTATGAATGTTACTACATGACATATATACATACATCATGTATATATTACATGTTATTATGAATGTTACTACATGACATATATACTTACATCATGTATATATTACATGTTATTATGAATGTTACTACATGACATATATACTTATATTACATGTTATTATGAATGTTACTACATGACATATATACTTATATTACATGTTATTATGAATGTTACTACATGACATATATACTTACATCATGTATATATTACATGTTATTATGAATGTTACTACAAGACATATATACTTACATCATGTATATATTACATGTTATTATGAATGTTACTACATGACATATATACTTACATCATGTATATATTACATGTTATTATGAATGTTACTACATGACATATATACTTACATCATGTATATATTACATGTTATTATGAATGTTACTACATGACATATATACATACATCATGTATATATTACATGTTATTATGAATGTTACTACATGACATATATACATACATCATGTATATATTACATGTTATTATGAATGTTACTACATGACATATATACTTACATCATGTATATATTACATGTTATTATGAATGTTACTACATGACATATATACTTATATTACATGTTATTATGAATGTTACTACATGACATATATACTTATATTACATGTTATTATGAATGTTACTACATGACATATATACTTACATCATGTATATATTACATGATATTATGAATGTTACTACATGACATATATACTTACATCATGTATATATTACATGTTATTATGAATGTTACTACATGACATATATACTTACATCATGTCTATATTACATGTTATTATGAATGTTACTACATGACATATATACTTACATCATGTATATATTACACGTTATTATGAATGTTACTACATGACATATATACTTACATCATGTATATATTACACGTTATTATGAATGTTACTACATGACATATATACTTACATTATGTATATATTACATGTTATTATGAATGTTACTACATGACATATATACTTACATCATGTATATATTACATGTTATTATGAATGTTACTACATGACATATATACTTACATCATGTATATATTACATGTTATTATGAATGTTACTACATGACATATATACTTACATCATGTATATATTACATGTTATTATGAATGTTACTACATGACATATATACTTACATCATGTATATATTACATGTTATTATGAATGTTACTACATGACATATATACTTACATCATGTATATATTACATGTTATTATGAATGTTACTACATTACATAGATACTTACATCATGTATATATTACATATTATTATGAATGTTACTACATGACATATATACTTACATCATCTATATATTACATGTTATTATGAATGTTACTACATGACATATATACTTACATCATGTATATATTACATGTTATTATGAATGTTACTACATGACATATATACTTACATCATGTATATATTACATGTTATTATGAATGTTACTACATGACATAGATACTTACATCATGTATATATTACACGTTATTATGAATGTTACTACATGACATATATATTTACATCATGTATATATTACATGTTATTATGAATGTTACTACAAGACATATATACTTACATCATGTATATATTACATGTTATTATGAATGTTACTACATGACATATATACTTACATCATGTATATATTACATGTTATTATGAATGTTACTACATTACATATATACTTACATCATGCATATATTACATGCTATTATGAATGTTACTACATTACATATATACTTACATCATCTATATATTACATGTTATTATGAATGTTACTACAAGACATATATACTTACATCATGTATATATTACATGTTATTATGAATGTTACTACATGACATATATACTTACATCATGTATATATTACATGTTATTATGAATGTTACTACATGACATATATACTTACATCATGTATATATTACATGTTATTATGAATGTTACTACATGACATATATACTTACATCATGTATATATTACATGTTATTATGAATGTTACTACATGACATATATACTTATATCATGTATATATTACATGTTATTATGAATGTTACTACATGACATATATACTTACATCATGTATATATTACATGTTATTATGAATGTTACTACATGACATATATACTTACATCATGTATATATTACATGTTATTATGAATGTTACTACATGACATATATACTTACATCATGTATATATTACATGTTATTATGAATGTCACTACAAGACATATATACTTACATCATGTATATATTACATGTTATTATGAATGTTACTACAAGACATATATACTTACATCATGTATATATTACATGTTATTATGAATGTTACTACATTACATATATACTTACATCATGCATATATTACATGCTATTATGAATGTTACTACATGACATATATACTTACATAATGTATATATTACATGTTATTATGAATGTTACTACATGACATATATACTTACATCATGTACATATTACATGTTATTATGAATGTTACTACATGACATATATACTTACATCATGCATATATTACATGTTATTATGAATGTTACTACATGACATATATACTTACATCATGCATATATTACATGTTATTATGAATGTTACTAAATAGCATATATACTTACATCATGTATATATGACATGTTATTATAAATGTTACTATATGGCATATATACTTACATCATGTATATATTACATGTTATTATGAATGTTACTACATTACATATATACTTATATTACATGTTATTATGAATGTTACTACATGACATATATACTTACATCATGTATATATTACATGTTATTATGAATGTTACTACATGACATATATACTTACATCATGTATATATTACATGATATTATGAATGTTACTACATGACATATATACTTACATCATGTATATATTACATGTTATTATGAATGTTACTACATGACATATATACATACATCATGTATATATTACATGTTATTATGAATGTTACTACATGACATATATACTTACATCATGTATATATTACATGTTATTATGAATGTTACTACATGACATATATACTTATATTACATGTTATTATGAATGTTACTACATGACATATATACTTATATTACATGTTATTATGAATGTTACTACATGACATATATACTTACATCATGTATATATTACATGTTATTATGAATGTTACTACATGACATATATACTTACATCATGTATATATTACATGTTATTATGAATGTTACTACATGACATATATACTTACATCATGTATATATTACATGTTATTATGAATGTTACTACAAGACATATATACTTACATCATGTATATATTACATGTTATTATGAATGTTACTACATGACATATATACTTACATCATGTATATATTACATGTTATTATGAATGTTACTACATGACATATATACTTACATCATGTATATATTACATGTTATTATGAATGTTACTACATGACATAGATACTTACATCATGTATATATTACACGTTATTATGAATGTTACTACATGACATATATATTTACATCATGTATATATTACATGTTATTATGAATGTTACTACAAGACATATATACTTACATCATGTATATATTACATGTTATTATGAATGTTACTACATGACATATATACTTACATCATGTATATATTACATGTTATTATGAATGTTACTACATTACATATATACTTACATCATGCATATATTACATGCTATTATGAATGTTACTACATTACATATATACTTACATCATCTATATATTACATGTTATTATGAATGTTACTACAAGACATATATACTTACATCATGTATATATTACATGTTATTATGAATGTTACTACATGACATATATACTTACATCATGTATATATTACATGTTATTATGAATGTTACTACATGACATATATACTTACATCATGTATATATTACATGTTATTATGAATGTTACTACATGACATATATACTTACATCATGTATATATTACATGTTATTATGAATGTTACTACATGACATATATACTTATATCATGTATATATTACATGTTATTATGAATGTTACTACATGACATATATACTTACATCATGTATATATTACATGTTATTATGAATGTTACTACATGACATATATACTTACATCATGTATATATTACATGTTATTATGAATGTTACTACATGACATATATACTTACATCATGTATATATTACATGTTATTATGAATGTCACTACAAGACATATATACTTACATCATGTATATATTACATGTTATTATGAATGTTACTACAAGACATATATACTTACATCATGTATATATTACATGTTATTATGAATGTTACTACATGACATATATACTTACATCATGCATATATTACATGCTATTATGAATGTTACTACATGACATATATACTTACATAATGTATATATTACATGTTATTATGAATGTTACTACATGACACATATACTTACATCATGTACATATTACATGTTATTATGAATGTTACTACATGACATATATACTTACATCATGCATATATTACATGTTATTATGAATGTTACTACATGACATATATACTTACATCATGCATATATTACATGTTATTATGAATGTTACTAAATAGCATATATACTTACATCATGTATATATGACATGTTATTATAAATGTTACTATATGGCATATATACTTACATCATGTATATATTACATGTTATTATGAATGTTACTACATTACATATATACTTATATTACATGTTATTATGAATGTTACTACATGACATATATACTTACATCATGTATATATTACATGTTATTATGAATGTTACTACATGACATATATACTTACATCATGTATATATTACATGATATTATGAATGTTACTACATGACATATATACTTACATCATGTATATATTACATGTTATTATGAATGTTACTACATGACATATATACATACATCATGTATATATTACATGTTATTATGAATGTTACTACATGACATATATACTTACATCATGTATATATTACATGTTATTATGAATGTTACTACATGACATATATACTTATATTACATGTTATTATGAATGTTACTACATGACATATATACTTATATTACATGTTATTATGAATGTTACTACATGACATATATACTTACATCATGTATATATTACATGTTATTATGAATGTTACTACATGACATATATACTTACATCATGTATATATTACATGTTATTATGAATGTTACTACATGACATATATACTTACATCATGTATATATTACATGTTATTATGAATGATACTACAAGACATATATACTTACATCATGTATATATTACATGTTATTATGAATGTTACTACATGACATATATACTTACATCATGTATATATTACATGTTATTATGAATGTTACTACATGACATATATACTTACATCATGTATATATTACATGTTATTATGAATGTTACTACATGACATATATACTTACATCATGTATATATTACATGATATTATGAATGTTACTACATGACATATATACTTACATCATGTATACATTACATGTTATTATGAATGTTACTACATGACATATATACATACATCATGTATATATTACATGTTATTATGAATGTTACTACATGACATATATACTTACATCATGTATATATTACATGTTATTATGAATGTTACTACATGACATATATACTTATATTACATGTTATTATGAATGTTACTACATGACATATATACTTATATTACATGTTATTATGAATGTTACTACATGACATATATACTTACATCATGTATATATTACATGTTATTATGAATGTTACTACAAGACATATATACTTACATCATGTATATATTACATGTTATTATGAATGTTACTACATGACATATATACTTACATCATGTATATATTACATGTTATTATGAATGTTACTACATGACATATATACTTACATCATGTATATATTACATGTTATTATGAATGTTACTACATGACATATATACATACATCATGTATATATTACATGTTATTATGAATGTTACTACATGACATATATACATACATCATGTATATATTACATGTTATTATGAATGTTACTACATGACATATATACTTACATCATGTATATATTACATGTTATTATGAATGTTACTACATGACATATATACTTATATTACATGTTATTATGAATGTTACTACATGACATATATACTTATATTACATGTTATTATGAATGTTACTACATGACATATATACTTACATCATGTATATATTACATGATATTATGAATGTTACTACATGACATATATACTTACATCATGTATATATTACATGTTATTATGAATGTTACTACATGACATATATACTTACATCATGTCTATATTACATGTTATTATGAATGTTACTACATGACATATATACTTACATCATGTATATATTACACGTTATTATGAATGTTACTACATGACATATATACTTACATCATGTATATATTACACGTTATTATGAATGTTACTACATGACATATATACTTACATTATGTATATATTACATGTTATTATGAATGTTACTACATGACATATATACTTACATCATGTATATATTACATGTTATTATGAATGTTACTACATGACATATATACTTACATCATGTATATATTACATGTTATTATGAATGTTACTACATGACATATATACTTACATCATGTATATATTACATGTTATTATGAATGTTACTACATGACATATATACTTACATCATGTATATATTACATGTTATTATGAATGTTACTACATGACATATATACTTACATCATGTATATATTACATGTTATTATGAATGTTACTACATTACATAGATACTTACATCATGTATATATTACATATTATTATGAATGTTACTACATGACATATATACTTACATCATCTATATATTACATGTTATTATGAATGTTACTACATGACATATATACTTACATCATGTATATATTACATGTTATTATGAATGTTACTACATGACATATATACTTACATCATGTATATATTACATGTTATTATGAATGTTACTACATGACATAGATACTTACATCATGTATATATTACACGTTATTATGAATGTTACTACATGACATATATATTTACATCATGTATATATTACATGTTATTATGAATGTTACTACAAGACATATATACTTACATCATGTATATATTACATGTTATTATGAATGTTACTACATGACATATATACTTACATCATGTATATATTACATGTTATTATGAATGTTACTACATTACATATATACTTACATCATGCATATATTACATGCTATTATGAATGTTACTACATTACATATATACTTACATCATCTATATATTACATGTTATTATGAATGTTACTACAAGACATATATACTTACATCATGTATATATTACATGTTATTATGAATGTTACTACATGACATATATACTTACATCATGTATATATTACATGTTATTATGAATGTTACTACATGACATATATACTTACATCATGTATATATTACATGTTATTATGAATGTTACTACATGACATATATACTTACATCATGTATATATTACATGTTATTATGAATGTTACTACATGACATATATACTTATATCATGTATATATTACATGTTATTATGAATGTTACTACATGACATATATACTTACATCATGTATATATTACATGTTATTATGAATGTTACTACATGACATATATACTTACATCATGTATATATTACATGTTATTATGAATGTTACTACATGACATATATACTTACATCATGTATATATTACATGTTATTATGAATGTCACTACAAGACATATATACTTACATCATGTATATATTACATGTTATTATGAATGTTACTACAAGACATATATACTTACATCATGTATATATTACATGTTATTATGAATGTTACTACATTACATATATACTTACATCATGCATATATTACATGCTATTATGAATGTTACTACATGACATATATACTTACATAATGTATATATTACATGTTATTATGAATGTTACTACATGACATATATACTTACATCATGTACATATTACATGTTATTATGAATGTTACTACATGACATATATACTTACATCATGCATATATTACATGTTATTATGAATGTTACTACATGACATATATACTTACATCATGCATATATTACATGTTATTATGAATGTTACTAAATAGCATATATACTTACATCATGTATATATGACATGTTATTATAAATGTTACTATATGGCATATATACTTACATCATGTATATATTACATGTTATTATGAATGTTACTACATTACATATATACTTATATTACATGTTATTATGAATGTTACTACATGACATATATACTTACATCATGTATATATTACATGTTATTATGAATGTTACTACATGACATATATACTTACATCATGTATATATTACATGATATTATGAATGTTACTACATGACATATATACTTACATCATGTATATATTACATGTTATTATGAATGTTACTACATGACATATATACATACATCATGTATATATTACATGTTATTATGAATGTTACTACATGACATATATACTTACATCATGTATATATTACATGTTATTATGAATGTTACTACATGACATATATACTTATATTACATGTTATTATGAATGTTACTACATGACATATATACTTATATTACATGTTATTATGAATGTTACTACATGACATATATACTTACATCATGTATATATTACATGTTATTATGAATGTTACTACATGACATATATACTTACATCATGTATATATTACATGTTATTATGAATGTTACTACATGACATATATACTTACATCATGTATATATTACATGTTATTATGAATGTTACTACAAGACATATATACTTACATCATGTATATATTACATGTTATTATGAATGTTACTACATGACATATATACTTACATCATGTATATATTACATGTTATTATGAATGTTACTACATGACATATATACTTACATCATGTATATATTACATGTTATTATGAATGTTACTACATGACATATATACTTACATCATGTATATATTACATGATATTATGAATGTTACTACATGACATATATACTTACATCATGTATATATTACATGTTATTATGAATGTTACTACATGACATATATACATACATCATGTATATATTACATGTTATTATGAATGTTACTACATGACATATATACTTACATCATGTATATATTACATGTTATTATGAATGTTACTACATGACATATATACTTATATTACATGTTATTATGAATGTTACTACATGACATATATACTTATATTACATGTTATTATGAATGTTACTACATGACATATATACTTACATCATGTATATATTACATGTTATTATGAATGTTACTACATGACATATATACTTACATCATGTATATATTACATGTTATTATGAATGTTACTACATGACATATATACTTATATTACATGTTATTATGAATGTTACTACATGACATATATACTTATATTACATGTTATTATGAATGTTACTACATGACATATATACTTACATCATGTATATATTACATGTTATTATGAATGTTACTACAAGACATATATACTTACATCATGTATATATTACATGTTATTATGAATGTTACTACATGACATATATACTTACATCATGTATATATTACATGTTATTATGAATGTTACTACAAGACATATATACTTACATCATGTATATATTACATGTTATTATGAATGTTACTACATGACATATATACTTACATCATGTATATATTACATGTTATTATGAATGTTACTACATGACATATATACTTACATCATGTATATATTACATGTTATTATGAATGTTACTACATGACATATATAGCGTGTATATGAAATGATGACGGAGGTTTTAGGATGTTATTTAGAACAGCGTTGTTCAACCTTTTTTGAGCCAAGGCACAGTTTTTGCGTTAAAAAAATGCGGAGGCACACCACCAGCCGAAATCGATAAAAAAACGAAACTCAGTTGACAGTAAAAAGTCTTTGTCGCAATTGTTGGATATGACTTCAAACCATAACCAAGTATGCATCACTATAGCTCTTGTCTCAAAGTAGGTGTACTGTCACCACCTGTCACATCACACCCTGACTTATTTTGACTTATTTTGCTGTTTTCCTGTGTGTAGTGTTTTAGTTCTTGTCTTGCGCTCCTATTTTGGTGGCTTTTTCTCTTTTTTTGGTATTTTCCTGTAGCAGTTTCATGTCTTCCTTTGAGCAATATTTCCCGCATCTACTTAGATTTAGCAATCAAGAATATTTCAGATGTTTTTATCCTTCTTTGTGGGGACATTGTTGATTGTCATGTCATGTTCGGATGTACATTGTGGACGCTGTCTTTGCTCCACAGTAAGTCTTTGCTGTCTTCCAGCATTCTGTTTTTGTTTACTTTGTAGCCAGTTCAGTTTTAGTTTTGTTCTGCATTGTCTTCCCTAAGCGTCAATGCCTTTTCTTAGGGGCACTCACCTTTTGTTTATTTTTGGTTTAAGTATTAGATCCAATTTTACCTACACACTGCCTCCCGCTGTTTCCGACATCTACGAAGCAATTAGCTACCGGCTGCCACCTACTGATATGGAAGAGTATTACACGGTTACTCTACCGAGCTCTAGACATCACAGACACTCAACAACAACACATCATTTGCAGACTATCATTACTGGTTTGCAAAAAATATTTTTATCCCAAATAGGTGACATTAGATCATCTCCCACAGCACACCAGACTGTATCTCACGGCACACTAGCACAGTGGTTGAAAAACACTGATTTAGAGCGCTTTATAGGCAGAACAGAGCAATGGCCATTGACTCAACTGTTGGTTGACTTTTGCTAGTGCTTATTTACGATTCAGAATGCATAAAATAAAGAAAAACATATGTGTATCATGTAACAAGAACGGGATATATTGATAATAAATTGAGTGATTAGTTCATTCTGATACTGTCCTGCCACAGTGAATATGTTTCCCAAATTCCTCCCCGGGTCTTTTGTCCTAATGACTGTCTGGATAAAGCAAGGAGACTATAATTTAAGTGAAACCATTTATTTTACGAATGGACTAAGATAAGTGACACATTTTTACAGGTAGCTAAATTCGACAGAACGCCGTTTTTTGGACATGTACCTCAGGACTGGCTGAAGAAAGATAAACACTTCATGAATATCCTACTGGTGGCTTGTAAAAAGACCATTACGAGGAAATGGATATTCCAGGAGAGCCCAACTCTGAAGCAATGGATGGAAACAACAATGGACATATATAAAATGGAGAAGATAACTGCCTTTATTAATTATAAATTGGAGAAATTTACTTCATACTGGGAAAATTGGGTCAACTATGTCACGCCCCATAAGCCTGACTTTAATTTTTCAAATTAGTGATTGTACTGCTTAAAAAAAAGGATTACTCCCCATATGTGTATGTATATATATATATATATATATACAGTTAGGTCCATAAATATTTGGACATTGACACAATTTTCAGTATTCCAGCTCTGTACAACACCACAATGGATTTGAAATGAAACAATCAAGATCTGCTTTAAGTGCAGACTTTGAGCTTTAATTTGAGGGTATTTACATCCAAATCAGGTGAACGGTGTAGGAATTACAACACATTTTATAAGTGCCTTCCACTTTTTAAGGGACCAAAAGTAATTGGACAAACTAATATAATCATAAATAAAATTGTCATTTTGTAATACTTTGTTGCAAATCCTTTGCAGTCAATGACAGCCTGAAGTGTGGAAGCCATAGACATCACCAGACGCTGGGTTTGGTCCCTGGTGATGCTTTGCCGGGCCTCTGCTGCAGCTGTCTTTACTTCCTGCTTGTTCTTTGGGCATTTTCCCTTCAGTTTTGTCTTCAGCAAGGGAAAAGCATGCTCAATCGGATTCAGGTCAGGTGATTGACTTGGCCATTGCAGGACATTCCACTTCTTTGCCTTAAAGAAACTCTTTGGTTGCTTTCGCAGTATGCTTGGGGTCATTGTCCATCTGCATTGTGAAGCGCCGTCCAATGACTTTTGAAGCATTTGGCTGAATATGAGCAGATAATATTGCCCCAAACACTTCAGAATTCATTCTGCTGCTACTGTCAGCTGTCACATCATCAATAAATATAAGAGATCCAGTTCCACTGGCAGCCATGCATGCCACTACCACCACCATGCTTCACTGATGAGGTGCTATGCTTTGGATCTTGAGCAGTTCCTTCCTCTCTCCATACTCTTCTCTTTCCATCATTCTGCTACAAGTTGATCTTGGTCTCATCTGTCCATAAGATGTTGTTCCAGAACTGCACAGGTTCTTTTAGATGTTTCTTGGCAAACTCTAATCTGGCCTTCCTGTTTTTGAGGCTCACCGATGGTTTACACCTTGTGATGAACCCTCTGTATTTCCTCTGGAGAAGTCGTCTCTTAATTGTTGACTTGGACACAGATACACCTACCTCCTGGAGACTTTTCTTCATCTGGCCAACTGTTGTGAAGGGCTTTTTCTTGACAAGGGAAAGGATTTGTCTGTCATCCACCACACTTGTTTTCCGTGGTCTTCCAGGTCTTTTGGTGTTGCTGAGCTCAGCAGTGTGTTCTCTCTTTTTTAAGAATGTACCAAACAGTTGATTTAGCCACATCTAATGTTTTTGCTATCTATCTGATGGCTTTGTTTTGATTTTTCAGCCTAATGATGGCTTGCTTCACTGATAGTGACAGCTCTTTGGACTTCATATTAAGAGATGACCTCCCCAGATTCCAAATGATTATACCACACTTGAAATGCCATCTAGGCCTTTTATCTGCTCTTCGTAAATGAAATAAATGGAAAAAAAACAAGGGAATAACACAAACGTGGCCATGGAACAGCTGAGTAGCCAATTGTCCAATTACTTTTGGTCCCTTAAAAAGTGGAAGGCACATATAAAATGTGTTGTAATTCCTACACCGTTCACCTGATTTGGATGTAAATACCCTCAATTTAAAGCTCAAAGTCTGCACTTAAAGCAGATCTTGATTGTTTCATTTCAAATCCATTGTGGTGTTGTACACAGCTGGAATACTGAAAATTGTGTCAATGTCCAAATATTTATGGACCTAACTGTATATATATATATATATGTATGTGTGTATATATATATATACATATATATCCATCCATCCATCCATTTTCTACCGCTTATTCCCTTCGGGGTCGCGGGGGGCGCTGGAGCCCATCTCAGCTACAATCGGGCGGAAGGCGGCGTACACCCTGGACAAGTCGCCACCTCATCACAGGGCCAACACAGATAGACAGACAACATTCACACTCACATCCACACACTAGGGCCAATTTAGTGTTGCCAATCAACCTATCCCCAGGTGCATGTCTTTGGAGGTGGGAGGAAGCCGGAGTACCCGGAGGGAACCCACGCAGTCACGGGGAGGACATGCAAACTAGACACAGAAAGATCCCGAGTCCGGGATTGAACTCACGACTACTCAGGACCTTCGTATTGTGAGGCAGACACACTAACCCTTCTTCCACCGTGCTGCCTGTATATATATATATATATATATATATGTATGTTTATATTTTATTTTTGATTATTATTATTATTATTAATGTACTATTATTTATTTTATTTTCTCTTTTTTTGTTTTGTTTATTTAATTGATGTATTTGTAGTTATTACTTTGTTTTTTTTTGCTGTTTCTTTCTTTTTTGGGTGGGGGTGCTATGGGTGGGATCTAAACAAAAAATATTTTGACATTTAGGGCAGACAACAGATATATGATTTATGTGAATATGATGTAATGCAGGGGTGCTCATTACGTCGATCGCGAGCTACCGGTCGATCTCGGAGGGTGTGTCAGTCGATCACCAGCCAGGCATTAAAAAAATAGTCCTAAAAATGAGCGATCATAAATCTTCACTATGACGTCACTTGATTGACATTCACGGCACCCGAGGGTCTTCTGAGATGACGCTGGCTGCTGCCAGCTCATTAAAATTACCGACTGGAAGGCGAGAAACACTTTATTTCAACAGACTCTGGCGCCGTACCTGTCGTCAAAACTCCAAAGACCGACTGCACAGTTGCGCTAACAAAATAAGAGTCTCAGAAAGCTGGCGTGCACAAGCTAGCAAGCTACGGAGTTTGCCGACAATGTATTTCTTGTAAAGTGTATACAAAGGAGTACGGAAGCTGGACAAATAAGATGCCAAAAACCAACCACTTTCATGTGGTATTGGACAGAAAGGAGGACTTTTTTTCTCCTCCATTCGAAAATGTGGACATTATCATCACTACTGTCTGATTCCTATCAATGCAAGTCATCAGAATCAGGTAATACACCAACTTTTATTCTTGTCTTCATGAAAGAAAGGAATCTATATGTGTTAAACATGCTTGTATTATCTTTAAACACCTTTAACTTATTAACAATATTAACTATATGTGTTAAACATGCTTGTATTATCTTTAAACACCTTTAATTTTTTAACAATATTAACTATGTGTTAAACATGCTTGTATTATCATTAAACACCTTTAACTTGTTAACAATATTAACTATATGTATTAAACATGCTTGTATTATCATTAAACACCTTTAATTTTTTAACAATATTAACTATGTGTTAAACATGCTTGCATTATCTTTAAACACATTTTACTTGTTAACAATATTAACTATATGTATTAAACATGCTTGTATTATCATTAAACACCTTTAATTTTGTTTAACAATATTAACTATATGTGTTAAACATGCTTGCATTATCATTAAACACCTTTAACTTGTTAACAAAAACATATATTTCATAAATAAGTAAATATAAATGATATATATGAATGAGGTAGATCCCCACGACTTGATCAATTGAAAAGTAGCTCGCCTGCAGAAAAAGTGTGAGCACCCCTGTTGTAATGGATAGGAATGTCTGATGCTGGATGCCAATAAAAAAAATAAAAAAAGGTGATCGAGAAACTTAAAAAAACAAAACAACATTTAAGAATGGGGGTAAAAAATACATATAAAGTTAGTAAACATGTGAGAGTAAGAAGTAAACAAACCTGTTCTGTGTAAAACAACTTGATGTTTCTTGAAAACAGCGTCCAGTAGTTGATGTTGTCGCTCCTTCTCCTCTTTTGTTGGACAAAGTTCCTCCTCGTACTCTGCTATCGTTCTTTCGCACATTTTCACACAATCACAACACTTTACACTCACACTTGATCTCAACTAAGCGATGTGTTTTGATCACTTCCGCCTCTCTTTGTTAGCAGCTAACAAGCTAAGCTAACTAGCAAGCTAAGCGAGTACGGGAAGCAACACGGTGCGCTTAAACTAATGTATCCGGACCCAAACAATGACAACACTCACATCATTTGTAATGTAGACATGTTCACACAATAATACCAATAACAATACTTTATATTGGATCTCTGCTTTGCTATGTCGATCACTTCCGCCTCTCTTTGTTAGCAGCTAACAAGCTAAGCTAACCAGCAGGCTAGGCTAGCACGTCAAAGTGCACTCAAGACTAATGTATCCGCTATACAAACAATTAATAACGACGTTTACTCCGTTAAACGACATACATATGCACATGGACGTTGTAATTAAGACCAATAAACCATAATAACCAAAACAACGTATTCTCCGTCAGACGCCATCTTGTTTTGTTCTTCCTCCTGTGTGACGTCATCGAGAAAAAAATGTTGGCCAAACACGTGTTTCACTGGGACAATAGTGAGTGGTGCACACTTCCTTCGCCCAGCCACAGAACAAAATAAAAAGTTCCATATAAGAGTTGCTGGTGTAACAATAGGAAGAATATATTCCACTCCTCTCTTCTACATGCGGCTTATGAGGTAATATACATTATATATTTTTATATTATTTATCTTATTTACATGATATGTTGTTCGAAGCTAACGTGCTAGCGTTAGCCCGCTAGCAGGCCTTTGTAGCAAATGCGAGCTTTTTTTTACATGTTCTCTATGAGAATTATATTGACTTATTTAATACTTTCACTGTTTTTTTTTGCTGTATATTACAGTCACGCTTAACATCATTAAATGTTTGTTACTAGAAAGGAACGAACGTCTCGTAATTTAAGTTTGGAATATGTCACATTGTATAATAATGATACATTTCAGTGCACTCAAAGACGCTTTACAGAATAAACATTTCAATTATTAAAATTAAAATTATTGTTATTATGTATTACACATACATTGCAGTAGTCTACTTTGTGTCGGTGCTAACTTTATTAGCAATAAATACAAATTATGTTGTTTGCACGCACTTCTATTACCTTGATAACATCCATTTTCTACCGCTTGTCCCTTTTTGGGGTTGCGGGGGGTGCTGGAGCCTATCTCAGCTCCATTTGGGCGGACATATCATGGAAATGAAATCAACTGATTAGAGATGTCCGATAATGTCTTTTTTGCCGATATTGTCCAACTCTTAATTACCGATACCGATATATACAGTGGTGGAATGAACACATTATTATGCGTAATTGTGTTGTGATGCCCCGCTGGATGCATTAAACAATGTAACAAGGTTTTCCAAAATAAATCAACTCAAGTTATGGAAAAAAAATGCCAACATGGCACTGCCATATTTATTATTGAAGTCACAAAGTGCATTATTTTTTTTAACATGCCTCAAAACCGCAGCCTGGAATTTGGGACATGCTCTCCCTGAGAGAGCATGAGGAGGTTGAGGTGGGCGGGGTTAAAGGGGCGGGCTAGCGGGGGGTGTATATTGTAGCTTCCCGGAAGAGTTAGTGCTGCAAGGGGTTCTGGGTATTTGTTCTGTTGTCTTTGTTGCCCCGAAATGTGTCTGTCATTCTTGTTTGGTGTGGGTTCACAGTGTGGCGCATATTTGTAACAGTGTTAAAGTTGTTTATACGACCACCCTCAGTGTGACCTGTATGGCTGTTGACCAAGTTCACTTGTGTGCGTGAAAAGCCGTAGATATTATGTGATTGGGCAGTGCCTTTAAGGTTTATTGGCGCTCTGTACTTCTCCCTACGTCCGTGTACACAGCGGCGTTTTAAAAAGTCATACATTTTAGTTTTTGAAACCGATACCGATCATTTTGAAACCGATACTGATAATTTCCGATATTACATATTAAAGCATTTATCCGCCGATATTATCGGCAGTCCAATATTATCGGACGTCCCTAAAACTGATGCTTGTTATTACGAATACAGTATTTGCACAATTGTAAGTGATTAATGCTTATTCAGTCAGACAAAAATGAATATTTAATGAAATAAATATTAAATATTAAAAATTGCTTTAATATACTGTACACAAATTGAACATGCATCAATATTTTGTTTGTAATCGAATCATGAGGTACCCAAATATTCTGTAAAAAAATAAAAAATAATAATATATATATATATATATATATATATATATATATATATATATATATATATATATATATATATATATATATATATATACTATATTGCCAAAAGTATTTGGCCACCTGCCTTTACTCACATATGAACTTGAAGTGCCATCCCATGGATTTGTCCAAAATGTTTTGGTATCCTGGAGCATTCGAAGCTCCTTTCACTGGAACTAAAGGGGCCGAGCCCAACTCCTGAAAAACCAACCCCACATCATAATTCCTCCTCCACCAAATTTCACACTTGGCACAATGCAGTCCGAAATGTAGTGTTCTCCTGGCAACTTCCAAACCCAGACTGGTCCATCAGATTGCCAGATGGAAAAGCGTGACTCATCAGTCCAGAGAAGGTGTTTCCACTGCTCTAGAGTCCAGTGGTGATATGCTTTACACCACTGCATCCCACGCTTTGCATTGGACTTGGTGATGTATGGCTTAGATGCAGCTGCTCGGCCATGGAAACCCATTCCATGAAGGTACTGTACGTGGGCTAATTGGAAGGTCACATGAAGTTTGGAGCTCTGTAGCAACTGACTGTGCAGAAAGTCTCTGCACTATGCGCTTCATCATCCGCTGACCCCTCTCTGTCAGTTTACCTGGCCTACCACTTGGTGGCTGAGTTGCTGTTGTTCCCAAACTCTTCACTTTTCTTATAATAAAGTTGACTTTGGAATATTTAGGAGCGAGGAAATTTCACGACTGGATTTGTTGCACAGGTGGCATCCTATGACAGTTCCACGCTGGACCCATTCTTTCACAAAATGTTTGTAGAAACAGTCTCCATGCCTAAGTGCTTGATTTTATAAGTGATTAGGACACCCGATTCTCATCATTTGGATTGGTGGCCAAATACTTTTGGCACTATAGTGTATATATATTCTCACGCCAGCACATTTCTTAAAGGCCTACTGAAATGCGATTTTCTTATTTAAACGGGGATAGCAGGTCCATTCTATGTGTCATACTTGATCATTTCGGGATATTGCCATATTTTTGCTGAAAGGATTTAGTAGAGAACATCGACGATAAAGTTTGCAACTTTTGGTCGCTGATAAAAAAAAAGCCTTGCCTGTACCGGAAGTAGCAGACGATATGCGCGTGACGTCACAGGTTGTGGAGCTCCTCACATCTGCACATTGTTTACAATCATGGCCACCAGCAGCGAGAGCGATTCGGACCGAGAAAGCGACGATTTCCCCATTAATTTGAGCGAGGATGAAAGATTTGTGGATGAGGAAAGTGAGAGTGAAGGACTAGAGGGCAGTGGGAGCGATTCGGATAGGGAAGATACTGTGAGAGGCGGGTGGGACCTGATATTCAGCTGGGAATGACTAAAACAGTAAATAAACACAAGACATATATATATATACTCTATTAGCCACAACACAACCAGGCTTATATTTAATATGCCACAAATTAATCCCGCATAACAAACACCTCCCGTCCATATAACCCGCCAATACAACTCAAACACCTGCACAACACACTCAATCCCACAGCCCAAAGTACCGTTCACTTCCCCAAAGTTCATACAGCACATATATTTCCCCAAAGTCCCCAAAGTTACGTACGTGACATGCACATAGCGGCACGCACGTACGGACAAGCGATCAAATGTTTGGAAGCTGCAGCTGCATGCGTACTCACGGTACCGCGTCTGCGTATCCAACTCAAAGTCCTCCTGGTAAGAGTCTCTGTTGTCCCAGTTCTCCACAGGCCAATGGTAAAGCTTGACTGTCATCTTTCGGGAATGTAAACAATGAAACACCGACTGTGTTATCCGGCACACCAGTCAGCGGGTGCATTCTATGGCGGGGGTGCGTTATCCGGCACAACACCTGCCGCAATACACCGCTTCCCACCTACAGCTTTCTTCTTTGCTGTCTCCATTGTTCATTGAACAAATTGCAAAAGATTCACCAACACAGATGTCCAGAATACTGTGGAATTTTGCGATGAAAACAGACGACTAAATAGCTGGCCACCATGCTGTCCCAATATGTCCTCTACAATCTGTGATGTCACGCGCTGACGTCATCATACCAAGACGTTTTCAGCAGGATATTTTGTGCAAAATTTAAAATTGCACTTTAGTAAGCTAACACGGCCGTTTTGGCATGTGTTGCAATGTTAAGATTTCATCATTGATGTATAAACTATCAGACTGCGTGGTCGGTAGTAGTGGGTTTCAGTAGGCCTTTAAGGTGTGGGTGAGGTTCAACCAGCATACTATCGCACGGCCACACTCGCTGGCACTTGTTACACGTGCTTCGCTGCACTTCTGTTGGTTTTAAGAATGTTGCTTTCGCATAAGGAAGATCGAGGAGAAGATATTGCGTGTAAAAGTAAAGCCAACCGACCACAGCTCTGCAGTCCTGGTCACCGTTGATGTGAGGTCGGACTATTTTGGAGGTGCACGTCAAGGTTGGCTGGTAGCTTGGTAGTGGGAGGAGCGAGTTGGCGTCACTCGATGCTGCAGCACAATGAAACTTTTATACGTGCAGACTGACTTAACCTCTTAAGGCTCAAGCTGTTTGTTTACATGCTTTTTTTAAATTTATCTTTGCTATTTGGGCTTATTGGACCCTAATTACAATAAAAACTAAGAATCATCTTTTGATATGATGTTAAAGTTAAAGTTAAAGTACCAATGATTGTCACACACACACGAGGTGTGGCGAAATTATTCTCTGCATTTGACCCATCACCCTTGATCACCCCCTGGGAGGTGAGGGGAGCAGTGGGCAGCAGCAGTGGCCGCGCCCGGGAATCATTTTGGTGATTTAACCCCCAATTCCAACCCTTGATACTGAGTGCCAAGCAGGGAGGCAATGGGTCCCATTTTTTTTATAGTCTTTGGTATGACTCGGCCGGGGTTTGAACTCACAACCTACCGATCTCAGGGCGGACACTCTAACCACTAGGCCACTGAGTAGGTACTTAGTCCGTAAGTACACAAACGTGTACTTCATGTTTAGTGACATGCTAATTCTTATTTATACACATTCTATTGTATGTTATACTCTTTTCACACCACCAGATGGCAGTATAAGTGTCCACATAAGTGGCCATAAGATCCCAATTCAGTAGTGTACTCAATTTTGGAAATAAGAGCTAAAAGGTGCTGTCCACGCATGTGGACGCTAAGCCTTTACAGTCATGACGACATTAAAATCCAAGCAGGAGGTTTTCTAAACGTTCTAAAAAGCTGTTACTTTTTATCAATAAGTACTGTAAATGTAGAAAACAAGATCATATACACAATTCATAATAATCAATAAACTATGATTATTCCATGTGTAGAAGAACATCACCGCCAAGTCTCTTAGTCCACTTGGGAAAATATATTTGAGGGACTAAAAAATATTTGACACCATCTGAGCTGAAGTTTGTTTGTGACGTCCAGCAGATGAACGCTCGTCAAGAAGAACGTCCCCTTCAGCAGAAGGAGGATCCACAGCCCCCCTACATTAAAGAGGAAGAGGAGGATCTCTGGGTTACTCAGGAGGAAGAGTTTCTTCCAGGGCTGGAGGAGGCGGATCTCACCAAGTTTCCACTGACTGGTGTCTCTGTGAAGACTGAAGACCATGAAGACAAACCACCTGAGTCCTCACAGCTTCATCACAGTCCAAGTAAGCACATATCATTTTATTCTCAGGGTATTCAGTCCATCACAACTGGACTGTTCACTTTGTCTTCTCATCCGAGTAGTCTTCATCAGTTCATGCTCATAGACTTCAAGTCTTAAAATCTAATGGTCAACTTTAAGGTCTTAGAAAATCCAGACGTATGCACAACATCCAGACGTATGCTAAATAGTAAAAGACTGCTAGTACAAGGCGGCTAACATTACAGGTAACGGTAGTCCTCTACTGTGTCAGGTTCAAACATCCATCCATCCATTTTCTACCGCTTAGTCCCTTCAGGGTCGCGGGGGGCGCTGGAGCCTATCTCAGCTACATTTGGGCGGAAGGCGGGGTACACCCTGGACAAGTCGCCACCTCATCGCAGGGCCAACACAGATAGACAGACAACATTCACACACTAGGGCCAATTTAGTGTTGCCAATCAACCTATCCCCAGGTGCATGTCTTTGGAGGTGGGAGGGAACCCACGCAGTCACGGGGAGAACATGCAAACTCCACACAGAAAGATCCAGAGCGCAGGATCGAACCCGGGACCTTCGTATTGTGAGGCAGACGCACTAACCCGTCTTCCACCGTGCTGCCCATATGAATTGTAATTTATAGTGTGTACATAATCGAAAATGCAATTTAATAACTCACACTTCTTCATCTGCGGTTCCAGTAAGGGTTACATCAGACTTTGTCATGAAGCTGGTGTACTGTCTGGAACAGGACTTGTGGTACATCAGACTTTGTCATGAAGCTGGTGTACTGTCTGGAACAGGACTTGTGGTACATCAGACTTTGTCATGAAGCTGGTGTACTGTCTGGAACAGGACAAGTGGTACATCAGACTTTGTCATGAAGCTGGTGTACTGTCTGGAACAGGACTTGTGGTACATCAGACTTTATCATGAAGCTGGTGTACTGTCTGGAACAGGACTTGTGGTACATCAGACTTTGTCATGAAGCTGGTGTACTGTCTGGAACAGGACTTGTGGTACATCAGACTTTGTCATGAAGCTGGTGTAATGTCTGGAACAGGACTTGTGGTACATCAGACTTTGTCATGAAGCTGGTGTACTGTCTGGAACAGGACTTGTGGTACATCAGACTTTGTCATGAAGCTGGTGTACTGTCTGGAACAGGACTTGTGGTACATCAGACTTTGTCATGAAGCTGGTGTACTGTCTGGAACAGGACTTGTGGAACCGCACTTCCATGACCACACAGTCTCTGTCTTCAATATGCAAGAGAATGCTACTGTCTTGCCTTGTCCTGGCAGCGTTCATCAACTGGCCTAAAAATAAAAGATGATGAAATGGTTTGTATGTGTGTAAGTGCTACGTGTAGTATGTGTGTGAGTGTGTGTGTGTGTGTTTACCTGCTGAGAGCGTTTGTGCCTGTGAAAGATGGTCCCTCTGCCGTTTGCCTCCCACAGTAATTCTCTTGTCCGTTTTCTTGGAAATGATCCAAATGTCAGGGAGCACAGGGCCAGCAGAACCGATAGGCAGGCCTGTCTTCGATTTTAGTTTTTTCTTTAGAATGTCTTATGCCACAAACTCATCTTGACCCACATCCAGCCGATTGGCCAGTTTTTCGGCAGAATCCAAACGCTTCTTATCAACGACCGCCGGTAACAAGTCGGGTGAAGCCCAGCGTCATCAGGAATATCTTTAAAGGGGAACATTATCACAATTTCAGAAGGGTTAAAACCAATACAAATCAGTACCCAGTGGCTTATTTTATTTTTCGAAGTTTTTTTCAAAATTTTACCCATCACGCAATATCCCTAAAAAAAGCTTCAAAGTGCCTGATTTTAACCATCGTTATATACACCCGTCCATTTTCCTGTGACGTCACATAGTGATGCCAACACAAACAAACATGGCACATAGAACAGCAAGCTATAGCGACATTAGCTTGGATTCAGACTCGGATTTCAGCGGCTTAAGCGATTCAACAGATTACGCATGTATTGAAACGGATGGTTGTAGTGTGGAGGCAGGTAGCGAAAACAAAATTGAAGAAGAAACTGAAGCTATTGAGCCATATCGGTTTGAACCGTATGCAAGCGAAACCGAGGAAAACGACACGACAGCCAGCGACACGGGAGAAAGCGAGGACGAATTCGGCGATCGCCTTCTAACCAACGATTGGTATGTGTTTGTTTGGCATTAAAGGAAACTAACAACTATGAACTAGGTTTACAGCATATGAAATACATTTGGCAACAACATGCACTTTGAGAGTGCAGACAGCCCATTTCAGGCGCGCTAAGAACATATATTTTTCCACGATTTCAGCACTCAGGTTAACCATACCTAAATAGACACAAAATACTGCATTACACAAGACTACCCAAATGTACTGGAATGATTGAAAAAAAAAAAGTTTTTAAGCTAAATTATTGGTAAACACAGTTTATGTATAATAATTTACGTAAAACCGCGAGTAATGAATACAGTTTTCATCAATTAATATATTCTGTAGACATACCCTCATCCGCTCTCTTTTCCTGAAAGCTGATCTGTCCAGTTTTGGAGTTGATGTCAGCAGGCCAGGGAAGCTAGGGTCGATATTCTTCTCCTGATCATCTTCGGTGGCATAAGGGACGGTGTGAGCCAAGACATCCAGGGGGTTTAGCTCGCTCGTCTGCGGGAACAAACTGCCGCCATTGCTTGCCGTGCTACCGAGGTCCTTTGTCCCTGAATTGCTCACACACTCCGGCAGATTCAATGGGGGTCTGGCGGCAGATTTCTTTGACTTTATGGTTGGAAATGCATCTGCTTTGAGTGTCGCAGGATATCCACACATTCTTGCCATCTCTGTCGTAGCATAGCTTTCGTCGGTAAAGTGTGCGGAACAAACGACTGACCATTTTCGTCGGCTTTCCCCACACCCTCGTATTTTGAACAAATTTCGTCCAATTTCTTGCCACTTTCGCATCTTTGGGCCACTGGTGCAACTTGAATCCGTCCCTGTTCGTGTTGTTACACCCTCCGACAACACACCGACGAAAGTGAGAAAATGACGTTGTGACGTCATCGCTCCGAGAGCGAATAATAGAAAGGCGTTTAATTCGCCAAAATTCACCCATTTAGAGTTCGGAAATCGGTTAAAAAAATATATGGTCTTTTTTCTGCAACATCAAGGTATATATTGACGCTTACATAGGTCTGGTGATAATGTTCCCCTTTAATTTCAACATCGCTACAGAATTTGTGATCAGGAATATCTTTAAATTCAACACCGATACAGGATGTGAATGTCTCGGCTACTTTAAGAGTTTTGCCATCACAGCAAAGCCAGCGTTTTAAACAATTCCTGTAAGTATCCCACCTTCTGATAGTGAAATCGTCCACCTCTTCATTCCTAACAGACGTAACATCCATGTAGCATATTTTGTTGTTGCTTTTTTAGAACTTTTTTAAGGTGTTTTAGAGTATTTTCCTCTTCATCGCTCGACGTTGTTGACAACA
The DNA here is from genome assembly GCF_033978685.3 of Nerophis lumbriciformis. Taxonomy (NCBI): domain Eukaryota; kingdom Metazoa; phylum Chordata; class Actinopteri; order Syngnathiformes; family Syngnathidae; genus Nerophis; species Nerophis lumbriciformis. Next base: position 5,005,423 of record NC_084573.2, read on the forward strand.
AGCTATCCATACCCTTGGGTAAAACGGAATCCATCCTATTTGGGTCCCACATCAACATTAAAGGGGAACATTATCACCAGACCTATGTAAGCGTCAATATATACCTTGATGTTGCAGAAAAAAGACCATATATTTTTTTAACCGATTTCCGAACTCTAAATGGGTGAATTTTGGCGAATAAAACGCCTTTCTAATATTCGCTCTCGGAGCATCGGGAAGCAATCCGCCATTTTGTCAAACACCGAGTCAAATCAGCTCTGTTATTTTCCGTTTTTTCGACTGTTTTCCGTACCTTGGAGACATCATGCCTCGTCGGTGTGTTGTCGGAGGGTGTAACAACACGAACAGGGACGGATTCAAGTTGCACCAGTGGCCCAAAGATGCGAAAGTGGCAAGAAATTGGACGTTTGTTCCGCACACTTTACCGACGAAAGCTATGCTACGACAGAGATGGCAAGAATGTGTGGATATCCTGCGACACTCAAAGCAGATGCATTTCCAACGATAAAGTCAAAGAAATCTGTCGCCAGACCCCCATTGAATCTGCCGGAGTGTGTGAGCAATTCAGGGACAAAGGACCTCGGTAGCACGGCAAGCAATGGCGGCAGTTTGTTCCCGCAGACGAGCGAGCTAAACCCCCTGGATGTCTTGGCTCACACCGTCCCTTATGCCACCGAAGATGATCAAGAGAAGAATATCGACCCTAGCTTCCCTGGCCTGCTGACATCAACTCCAAAACTGGACGGATCAGCTTTCAGGAAAAGAGCGCGGATGAGGGTATGTCTACAGAATATATTAATTGATGAAAATTGGGCTGTCTGCACTCTCAAAGTGCATGTTGTTGCCAAATGTATTTCATATGCTGTAAACCTAGTTCATAGTTGTTAGTTTCCTTTAATGCCAAACAAACACATACCAATCGTTGGTTAGAAGGCGATCGCAGAATTCGTCCTCGCTTTCTCCCGTGTCGCTGGCTGTCGTGTCGTTCTCGTCGGTTTCGCTTGCATACGGTTCAAACCGATATGGCTCAATAGCTTCAGTTTCTTCTTCAATTTGGTTTTCGCTACCTGCCTCCACACTACAACCATCCGTTTCAATACATGCGTAATCTGTTGAATCGCTTAAGCCGCTGAAATCCGAGTCTGAATCCGAGCTAATGTCGCTATAGCTTGCTGTTCTTTCCGCCATGTTTGTTTGTGTTGGCTTCACTATGTGACGTCACAGGAAAATGGACGGGTGGTTACAATCAGGCACTTTGAAGCTTTTTTTAGGGATAGTGCGTGATGGGTAAAATTTTGAAAAAAACTTCGAAAAATATAATAAGCCACTGGGAACTGTTTTTTAATGGTTTTAACCCTTCTGAAATTGTGATAATGTTCCCCTTTAAGAGACAAAACAGAAACCAATATATGATAAATATGTGAAAAAAGCTAATTACCGGTATACCTGCATTAACATGCAAGGCTCTGGACAACAGTTAGGAAACTTATCATCAGACAACTGCTTACACATAGTAAATGTATCAGTATTTGTACAAGAATTGTTAACACGCCTGAACAGTTTGATACCTGAACATTGGAAAATAACTAGACATGATGTAAACTGGCAAAGTGTTGTAGATCCAACTTATATCAATGCAATGGGTGTCCAAAGAAGTGTATCTGACGACTATGGCCGTGTTCAGCAATACTGACGTTGTGTGGATGTTGTTGTATTCCCTGTCTGTGTTCTCTGCTTAACCGTCTGATTACCACAGCGATTAGCCCAGCAGATGATAAAGCTGTTCAGATGCACTTCCTAGTGGACGACAAAGAAGATGAATCTGATGACGAGGATACCTACCTGGATGGTGTTCCTGATTTGTTTCCAGAAATGTCATAATTATGAGGAGAAAAATTGATGTTCGATTCTGAGTGTAAACATAACTTGGGGGGAAATGAACCATTCACTGAAAATCGCAAGAAGAAGTTATTAAGGATCAAGAGATTATGGGGAAGTTTATGTGATAAACAGGAGGGAAATGTTAGAATAATTGTTTCTAAGTTATCACAAAAACTTTGTGTTACATTGAGTGACCGGTGAAAAGCAAAAGCTGTCTTTGAAACCTACCAAGAGTAAGGCTCGTAAAACTCCACTGTGTAGGGGGGAACCAAGATGAAGGTGTTCCTGTTTTCTTTCATGTGGGACGGCGTGGCGAAGTTGGTAGAGTGGCCGTGCCAGCAATCGGAGGGTTGTTGATTACTGGGGTTCAATCCCCACCTTCTACCATCCTAGTCACGTCCGTTGTGTCCTTGGGCAAGACACTTCACCCCTTGCTCCTGATGGCTGCTGGTTAGCGCCTTGCATGGCAGCTCCCGCCATCAGTGTGTGAATGTGTGTGTGAATGGGTAAATGTGGAAATACTGTCAAAGCGCTTTGAGTACCTTGAAGGTAGAAAAGCGCTATACAAGTATAACCCATTTATCATTTATTTATGTATTATAATCAAACAGAAAGATATCGTCTGACCCAAGTACTACAAAAGCGAAGAGGAAGCAGGACCAGACTCCCCTCCAGACGACCTCTTTTTGAACCTCCTTTTTGAACTGTTTTACGAATCTCTTTTTGAACTCGTTTACGACCTTTTCTGTGAAGTGTTTACGACCTTTTCTTTTGAACTGTTCCGTAACCAAAGGCAACGCTGTTTACGACCCACTTCCCTCCAGGAAGCAGCTGTGGTCAGGTGGTCGGAGAAAGTAAAATAAAGAAGGAGGAGTACAATCTTTCGCCAGAGCGGGGGTGACACTGTAAGAGGTTACAGGTCGACACGTTTCTCCTCAATTGAATCCAAATTGAATTATGTCTCTGTTTGATTCTTTGCTTCTTGTCTTGTTTAATAGATGTCGTCAGTGTTTGAACCTGACATGTAGCCTGTTTTAAAATGGTTCTATTAGTGATTCTTTATGAAATAATGTATCACAAAATGAATTCTAAACCATATCGTCCATCCATAGTAAAAAGTCCTGTCGTCCTGGTTTGTTTTTCTTTTCCTGTGAATAATGTTGTAAAGAGCAGCGTGTTTGTGCGTCACTGAGATTTCAAGACAGTTCATACGATAACTTGTTTTTCCTAAGTGCATGTAAAAGTACTGAATGCATTGTGTGACTGAGCAGAGATGGTGTGTTTGTCTTGCAGACGTCTGTGAAGGACATCTTCACCCTGAGCAACAGAAGTGGAGCTTCAGGATGCGGACGGAGGAGCCACAGCCCTCCCACATTAAGAAGGAAGAGGAATACCCACTTATCCCCCATTTTAAAGAGGAAGAGGAGGACCCACTGACACCCCGATTTAAAGAGGAAGCGGTGGATCCACTGAGCCCTCACATTAAGGATGAAGAGAAGGACCCACTGACCCCTCACATTAAAGAGGAAGAGGAGGAACACAGCATCAGTCAGCAGGGAGAGCATCTTGAAGGACTGGAGGAGGTTGATGTCACCAAGATGCCAGTGACTGGTGTCCCTGTGAAGAGTGAAGGTGATGAGGTCAAAGGTGAGAGTGAGGAGAAGAGAGAGGCGGAGCCTCCAAGCAGCAGCTCAACTCAACACATGACAACAGAAGCTGATGGAGACCACTGTGGAGGATCACAAGCAGACAAGCTCTTAGCTCCACTATCAGATAGTGAGGACACAACGTCACACTCTCCTGACACTGATGATGAAGACTCTAAAGATGATAAGACATGTCACACTGACAACACACACGTCACATGTTCTCTCTGCGACAAAACTTTTAAATCTAGTAATTTGAAAAGACACATGAGAACACACACTGGAGAAAAACCTTTTTCATGTTCAATCTGCGGTAAAGACTTTACTCATAGGTACGATTTGAAAATGCACAGTAGAACACACACTGGAGAAAAACCTTTTTCCTGCTCAAAATGTGGTAAAAGTTTTGTAAGAAATCAAAGTTTAAAAGCACACATGAGAACACACACTGGAGAAAAACCTTTTTCCTGCTCAGAATGTGGTAAAAGTTTTGTAAGAAATCTAACTTTAAAAGAACACATGAGAACACACACTGGAGAAAAACCTTTTTTTTGTTCAATATGCGGTAAAGATTTTACTCATAGTCAACATTTGAAAAGACACATGAGAATGCACACTGGAGAAAAACCTTTTTCATGCTCAGAATGTGGTAAACGTTTTGTAAGAAATCAAAGTTTAAAATTACACATGAGAACACACACTGGAGAAAAACCTTTTTCATGTTCAATCTGCGGTAATGATTTTACTCGAAGGGAGCATTTGAAAGTACACATGAGAATACACACTGGAGAAAACCCTTTTTCCTGCTCAGAATGTGGTAAAAGTTATGTAAGAAATCTAACTTTAAAAGAACACATGAGAACACACACTGGAGAAAAACCTTTTTTATGTTCAATGTGCGGTAAAGATTTTACTCTTAGTCAACATTTGAAAACACACATGAGAACACACACTGGAGAAAAACCTTTTTCGTGTTCAATCTGCGGTAAAGATTTTACTGATAGTCAAAATTTGAAAAGACACATGAGAACACACACTGGAGAAAAACCTTTTTCATGTTCAATCTGCGGTAAAGATTTTACTCATAGTCAACATTTGACAATACACATGAGAATGCACACTGGAGAAAAACCTTTTTCATGCTCAGACTGTGGTAAAAGTTTTGTAAGAAATCAAAGTTTAAAATTACACATGAGAACACACACTGGAGAAAAACCTTTTTCATGTTCAATCTGCGGTAAAGATTTTACTCGAAGGGAGCAATTGAAAATACACATGAGAATACACACTGGAGAAACCCCTTTTTCCTGCTCAGAATGTGGTAAAAGTTTTGTAAGAAATCTAACTTTAAAAGAACACATGCGAACACACACTGGAGAAAAACCTTTTGTATGTTCAATCTGCGGTAAAGGTTTTAATCATAGTCAACATTTGAAAAGACACATGAGAATACACACTGGAGAAAAACCTTTTTCGTGTTCAATCTGCGGTAAAGATTTTACTCAAAAGCAACATATCAAATCACACATGAGAACACACACTGGAGAAAAACCTTTTTCATGTTCAATCTGCGGTAAAGATTTTACTCGAAGGGACCTTTTCAAAAAACACATGAGAACACACACTGGAGAAAAACCTTTTTCCTGCTCAGAATGTGGTAAAGGTTTTGTACGAAGAAGCCCTTTGAAAAGACACATGAGAACACATGAGAAAGTGTTGAGTTGCAGTGTGTGTGGTGAAAGATTCTCCTATAAGTACCAGTGTAAGAAACACAAGTGTGCTGGTGAGAACAGCAGCAGCACATGAAGATGCAGGATTTGAAATAAACTGTCAAAACTTTCATTTTGACCTTCTAACAACATCAGCACATAGATTCTAACATTTATAGGTTAGATATTTTAGATTATTGCTTTTTTCAGTCAAGTACATGTTTTAATATACAACATTGTGTACTTTTATTTAAAAATGAACACAACACTTTGACTGTAAAGGTGAGAATAAACAGGACAAAACATGTCACAAATACTTTTTATGTGTATAGAGATATTCAGAAATCATTTTTAATTATTAATGATGTTTTCAATGAACTCATTTATATGATGTACATATTTGTTTTACTTGTGTTCATACCTTTGCTTTTGAGTACACATAAATCCCTCTTAGTTCATATTTACTGGTTCACATCTGAAACATCTTCTGGACCACTTCTGGAAGCATATTATTATTTACTTTATACATCACTTGAGCAGTTGTCTTTTATACAATTTTAAAATGTGTGACTTTATGAATCATTTGTTGGGTCTCAATAATCCATTCTTTTAATTATCTTTATTACACTCTTTTGTAATATGAATATTGTTTTACATGTATTTCCCTTTATGCAATATGTAGATTACAGAAAATGGCAACATTTTATGTGGAAGGTTATGAAGGATAGTTTTGTTTTTAATAATCTACATTTCTAATTAAAAAACTACACGACGATTGTTTCTTTAAGTTGTTCATGATTTGTTTTCCCTTTTCTTAGAATCCCTCAAACAATAACAATTTCGGGAAAACATGGGAAAGTTTGTAATGTTAGGAAAAAGTCAATAATGTACATCATCCCACAGAGCTTTACTGTACATCCATCCATTTTTTCTTCCATTTGTCCCTTTTATTTGATATGTATAGCCTTTAATCACAAACTTGTCCGCCAAAGGGTGTTGCGTTTTGGAGAAACTCCTTCTGTCAAGAGTGCTGTTCAACACAGTAAAGAGGAACCCAGGGATGCGCAGGACGCTGAGTAAAACACTTATTTTACTGCGGAAATCTACTCACAAAAACAATCCAAACAGGAGGTAACAAAAAGCGACGCTGCGAAAAAGAGAAGGCAAAATGTGCATTGTGGGGAAAAAAACTCAACTTGGTTTGGAGCTACAAGACGTATGTAATAGTGTGATGTTGTTGCGCTATATTATGAACTAGGCAGGGTGTTATATTTATTTTGAAGTAACGCTTTTATTTTGAAGAACCGGATGTCCGGTGCGGGAAGTGTCTTTGCTGTTTTTTCGATCGCTTTACTTCCTCTTCCTTCGGAATTTTGAATGAGAAGGTAATAGTTCTTCACTGCTCCGTGTTTCTTCATATTGTAAATATTCTTCCTAAACGTTCCTAGATTCTTGAAAAGTTAACCCAATATTGTTGTGGGTACAAGTGAGTAATTTGTATGCACAATTTCGGTTATTTAGACGTAGAGCGTCGACTGTGTGAATTGTTTGGTAGTATTTACGCATGGTGTTTGCATCACACAGGAGCAGATATCACTCCGCCAGAAAGTTGAGACCTGTGTGTGTGTGTGTTTCGTGTTTCCAACACAGGTATGTGGATTTGTGCATCATTATTATTTTGTGAGAAAACGTTTTTTGTTAATGTAATTTAATTTATTATTATTTTTATATGAATGAATGTTACTTCCTCTTCCTTCGCACTTTTGAATGAGAAGGAGCAGATATCACTCCGCCAGAAAGTTGAGACCTGTGTGTGTGTGTTTCGTGTTTCCAACACAGGTTGCCAATAAATACTGAACCGACGGCATGGTGAAGTGTCTTTTATTTTAAAAATTTACACAACGCAGAATAAGACTCACTACACGTGCACACTACAAAACAACACCAAGATGGATGGCACTGGGAATGGCCAAGGTAGCAAAATACTGGAAGCTTAGAATCAACTGGCGTGGAGTGGAATCGCCGAGTGCCATCCAGCTGTCAAGGTGCTGCTTAAGTAGCACCAGGGTCGACTGGAAGCAGCTGTGCACGTCCCACAACTCCGCCCACAAGGGCAACACAGCAACTCTAGGAGGAAGGAGAAATGTAAGAACAAGGTCAACTGCACCAAAAGAGGAAAACTGACTGTTAGAGCCAAATTTCCTTAATTGTTTATATTGTTTTTATTTTGTTTTCTCTAGTTGATTGCTGGCCTCAGTTCATGCTGAATTTCCTATTTGGCAGATTGCTCCGCCCACTTCCTCTTGAGAACCAGGAAGTGTTGACAGGCATGGAACCGTTGCTATGGTGCGGTTGCCATGGTAGCCTCTTTTAATTGGGTTCAGGTGTGAGCACTTGTGGGGAGGACGAACAGGTGGTCAGGTCTCGCTGCTGTGACAATGTGCCATTCAAGGTCAGCATACATAATGTTCTATAACCTACATTTGATTTAGTTATAATAGCTCGGAATAAAGGGATTGTCATATCCAAACACATTTCTACAGAACTGGACATTCAATCATTTGCACGCGTCAAAGTGGTCAACACAGTCGCCCTCAGTATCAGCCCAAAGGTAAGGGCTGTACAATGATTATAAAATGCCTCATAGCCGATTATACAAATGCAGTGACGTGCGGTGAGGTTGATGGCTGGTGAGATTTACAAACATATGAACCCTAAAGAGTATCTTATTCACCATTTGATTGGCAGCAGTTAACGGGTTATGTTTAAAAGCTCATACCAGCATTCTTCCCTGCTTGGCACTCAGCATCAAGGGTTGGCATTGGGGGTTAAATCACCAAAAACGATTCCCGGGCGCAGTGCTGCTGCTGCCCACTGCTCCCCTCACCTCCCAGGGGGTGAACAAGGGGATGGGTCAAATGCAGAGGACAAATTTCACCACACCTAGTGTGTGTGTGACAATCATTGCTACTTTAACTTAACTTTAACTTTACACATACAAACTGTAGCACACAAAAAAGCACATTTAAAAAAAAAAAAAAAACGTTATTATGGTCTTACCTTTACTTATAAATGAAGTCCATGCGCCGCAACTAAAGCCCTCACTTAAACTTTCCACGTGCAAGATTGAATCTATTTAAAAAAGTGTAACCGAGGGTTTATAAATGTGGCCTATACTGTATGAAACTACAAAATAACAAACACGGAGGCTCCAGTTTACACGAGGACCACTTTATTTACCTTCTTTCAAAAACCTCCACAACGTGACATCACTTCCGCTCTTAGCGCCTTCAAAATAAGAGCTCAAGGCATATACTGTATAACAGCGCATAACAGGAACTTAACATAACAAAGAGGAAAGCCCATGAAAATAGGTTACAAAAGTTATTTAATAAGAAGCCAAAAAGTGCAAAAACAATAATGTTGGAGGAGTTGTGAATTAGGTACACCTGCAGTCTGCAGGTGTATCTAATGTTGTGGCCCTGCAGTCATTCACAACTCCTCCAACACCAACATTATTGTTTTTGCACTTTTTGGCTTCTTATGAAATAACTTTTTTAAATAGATTCAATCTTGCACGTGGAAAGTTTAAGTGTGGGCTTTAGTTGATACGACAATTCTACGGCGGGGGTGCAGGAGGTGAGCCTCAGCCAGTGCGTCTTTTGCAGCCGTTTTATGATCGCTCAGCACAAGAAATACGTTACACACATACAGTTGTTGACAAAATACACTGTACATTATATACCTCAGCTAACTAAACTATGGAAATGTATAATATAATTCATATAGCAATACAGTCTCACTGCACAGCAGGCCAGCAGTTAGCCGAGTCATTGCGCAATCCATGTTGCCTCAACTGGCTGCTGTTCACCGCACCGTCTCTTCTCAGTATTTGAACGGCAAATGTGAAAATTCAGCGATTTTGAATAAAAATAATCTAAAACTGGTGAAGTTAAATGGAAAATAACTTTATAGTATAATCACTGGATACATATAACAATTTTTTTTTCTTTTCTTTTTACATTTTTTTTTCTTTCCATGATGGCATGTGAGGCCCCGCCTCACCTGCCTCTAGTGACTGCACGTCACTGTACAAATGTGATGAATTCATCTTGATACTGTCCTGCCACAGTGAATATGTTTCCCTTTTAAAGGGCAAAGTCCTCCCAGGGTCTTTTGTCCTAATGACTGTCTGGTTAAAGTGAGGAGACTATAATTTAGGAAAACTATTTATTTCACAAATGGGCGAGAATAAGTAACACATTTTTACAGGTAGCTAAATTCGACAGAACACCTGCATCATCTTCTCAACAACACCCACATTCTTACATACAACATATTTAAGAATGGCAGTAATAAATAAATACAAAGTGTATTCGGATACAAACAATTATTGAAGGTGTCTACTCTATTAAAGGACATATATGTGCACATGTATGCACTGATTAAAAATACAGAACTATAATGCCCACCTTTAGACTTTCTCCATCAAACGCCATTCTTACTTTTTCCTCTTTCTTCTTCTTCTTTATATTTCCATTAGAGATGCGCGTATAGGCAATTATTTCATCCGCAACCGCATCACAAAAGTCGTCAACCATCCGCATCCACCCGAACTAACATTTAATCAAAACCGCACCCGCCCGTTGTTATATATCTAATATAGACGATGCAAGGCATTAGTGAGGTTATAAAGCTTTTGCCTGTTAAAGAAAGGAGATTGATCCAATGTAGCACAGACATTCAATGCGTGCCACGCTGTCACGGCCCAGACGCACACCATTGCGCAATCATCTGGGAGCCGCGCTGAGCGCACCTCCAAGCGCGTGGAGGTGCGATGTCCCTTGCACCCGCGGCGGCTCCACCCGGGCTCGCGCGCACCGTGGCGGCCATCCTACTCGTCGCGGCCTAGCCCTCGCGGCTCTCGCTGCCGGCGACGGCCGGGTATGGGCCCGACGCTCCAGCGCCATCCATTTTCAGGGCTAGTTGATTCGGCAGGTGGGTTGTTACACACTCCTTAGCGGGTTCCGACTTCCATGGCCACCGTCCTGCTGTCTATATCAACCAACACCTTTTCTGGGGTCTGATGAGCGTCGGCATCGGGCGCCTTAACCCGGCGTTCGGTTCATCCCGCAGCGCCAGTTCTGCTTACCAAAAGTGGCCCACTCGGCTCACCAGGGTGAGCCCCAACCCTTTCGTGAGCGCACTGCGCGCGGGGGGACCCCTGTTACGTGCCCCCGGCCACGGGGGTGGCGGGCAGGTAAGCTGCGCAGGCGGAGCGCGCGGAGTGACCCCTGTCACGAGCCCCCGGCCACGGGGGTGGCGGGCAGGTAAGCTGCGCAGGCGGAGCGCGCGGAGTGACCCCTGTTACGAGCCCCCTGCTGCGAGTGACGCCGGCCGCGGCGAAGGCGGACGAGGCGGGGTGTCGGTGCGGTGGGCGCGGTGGTGACCCTGGACGTGCGTCGGGCCCTTCTCGCGGATCACCTCAGCTACGGCTCCCGGTGGGGCCCTCTCGGGGGAAGGGGCCTCGGTCCCGGACCCCGGCGAGGCGTCCCTTCTCCGCTCCGTAAAAGTGTCCATCTCTTTTTTTTTTCTTCTTCTGTTGTGGCATATGGTGCAGGTGCCTGCTCGTTTTTCGTATGTGGGTAACAACATTTAACTATGTATATATATTTCCCAATTGGTTTAACTGCCACCCGCCTGAATCTATTTAAAATCTAATTTTTTTAAATTTCAACCGCCCGACCCGACCCGCGGATAAAATCTAATTTTTTTTTATTTCAACCGCCCGACCCGCGGATAATCCGTGGACTCCGCGGTTGTGTCCGCAAACCGCGCATCTCTAATTTCCATCGCACTAGTAGAAGATCTTAGGTGTATTGCTGCCCTCCACAGGCTATTAACAGAATGTCCTCCTTCTGACCTATGGCCCACACTACAGACTTGGACACAAACAGGACAGAAAGTAAAAAGCAGCTTTAAGGAGGTCAAAACAAAATGTATGCATTCTTTCCAACGTCCGCTGGGTGGCAGCAGAGGCTCCATGTATTACCTGAAGAAACATTTGACTTCTGACCTTTCCACATTATTTATCTCATCTTTACTGCTGGAGTTCAGCTCACTGAGGATGTAAGCTCCATTTTGGTATTTTAATTATCTTTAATTATTCATAAACAAACCATTATTATCATCACTGCCTCATTTTTTTCACTCTCTACTAATTAAAACAATTCTAGCACAAAAACATTCAGGATGTTCATACAAACAATATTACACATCCCCAAATGTACCACTTTATTATGGTATTAATATCATATATTATTACATTGAATATTCACATGTTTATAACAGTGCTGAACATTTTAATTTCCCCTCGGGGATTAATAAAGTATTTCTGATTCTGATCATTACATCACTCTCATAAAGCCTTTAAAGCTGAATATGTTTTTTACCATAGCTCAGCTTCACAATGTTGGAATAATATTCTTCTATTGTTTAGAATATTACACTTGACTCTTTTTCTTTGCTCAAATGAACAGGATGAAAGTGTCTTTAATTGTCACTACTGAGTGTAACTATATATAATTATGTATATAATAATCTTACATTCTTCACCTTCATTACCGCTTGATTTAACTCTCATCTTATTTTATCCAGAGAGAACTTGACCATAAAAAGATGGCTGCACATCAATAAACTGCCACTAAACTTCAATACAACTAAATATATCATATTTGGAGATTGTAAAAATGTAAAAAAACAAATTAAGATGGATTATATTGAAATGAAAGGAATAAAGATAATCACATGTTTAGGAGTTAATATAGATGATGGAATAAGCTGGAAACTACATATAAGTCATATAAAGAAAACATAAAAACATGGAGTGCAATACTAAATAGAATAAAATACATACTTACAAATATTAACTACAATTATTGTACCCAACTTCAGTTGAAGCATACATTGTTTATTGCATAAAATTCTGGGGACATACATATAAAACAATCACACAATATTCATATTACAAAAGAGAGTAATAAAGACAATTAATAGAATGGATTATAGAGACCCAACTAATGATTCATAAAGTCACACATTTTAAAATTGTAAAAAAGACAACTGTTCAAATGATGTATAAAGTAAATAATAATAAGCTTCCAGAAGTGGTCCAGAAGATGTTTCAGATGTGAACCAGTAAATATGAACTAAGAGGGATTTATGTGTACTCAAAAGCAAAGGTATGAACACATGTAAAACAAATATGTACATCATATAAAGGAGTTCATCTATGGAATCATCTACAATTAGAAAATAAAACATGTAACACTTCATTATTTCGAAAAACATATATAAAACACTATGATGAATAAGTATAAAAGTGAATTATGAATATCTCCACATTAAAGGCCTACTGAAAGCCACTACTACCGACCACGCAGTCTGATAGTTTATATATCAATGATGAAATCTTAACATTGCAACACATGCCAATACGGCCGGGTTAGCTTACTAAAGTGCAATTTTAAATTTCGCGCAAAATATCCTGCTGAAAACGTCTCGGTATGATGACGTCAGCGCGTGACGTCACGGATTGTGGAGGACATTTTGGGACAGCATGGTGGCCAGCTATTAAGTCGTCTGTTTTCATCGCAAAATTCCACAGTATTCTGGACATCTGTGTTGGTGAATCTTTTGCAATTTGTTCAATGAACAATGGAGACAGCAAAGAAGAAAGCTGTAGGTGGGAAGCGGTGTATTGCGGCGGACTGCAGCAACACAAAGACGGCCGGTGTTTCATTGTTTACATTCCTGGAAGATGACAGTCAAGCTTTACCATTGGCCTGTGGAGAACTGGGACAACAGAGACTCTTACCAGGAGGACTTTGAGTTGGATACGCAGACGCGGTACCGTGAGTACGCTTCCAAACATTTGATCGCTTGCCCGTACGTGCGTGCCGCTATGTGCATGTCACGTACGTAACTTTGGGGACTTTGGGGAAATATATGTGCTGTATGAACTTTGGGGAGGTGAACGGTACTTTGGGCTGTGGGATTGAGTGTGTTGTGCAGGTGTTTGAGTTGCATTGGCGGGTTATATGGACGGGAGGGGGGAGGTGTTTGTTATGCGGGATTAATTTGTGGCATATTAAATATAAGCCTGGTTGTGTTGTGGCTAATAGAGTATATATATGTCTTGTGTTTATTTACTGTTTGAGTCATTCCCAGCTGAATATCAGGTCCCACCCGCCTCTCACAGCATCTTCCCTATCTGAATCGCTCCCACTGCCCTCTAGTCCTTCACTCTCACTTTCCTCATCCACAAATCTTTCATCCTCGCTCAAATTAATGGGGAAATCGTCGCTTTCTCGGTCCGAATCGCTCTCGCTGCTGGTGGCCATGATTGTAAACAATGTGCAGATGTGAGGAGCTCCACAACCTGTGACGTCACGCTACTCGTCTGCTACTTCCGGTACAGGCAAGGCTTTTTTATCAGCGACCAAAAGTTGGGAACTTTATCGTCGATGTTCTCTACCAAATCCTTTCAGCAAAAATATGGCAATATCGCGAAATGATCAAGTATGACACATAGAATGGACCTGCTATCCCCGTTTAAATAAGAAAATCGCATTTCAGTAGGCCTTTAAGTGTTTATTTGATCAAATTGTTCTGTTCATTTTAAAGTACACAAATGTGTATATTAACTCATGTACTTGACTGAAATAAAAGCACTAATCTGAAGTGTCTAATCTATAATTGATAGAATCATATTAACAAGATTGTGTTACACACACAACAATGATGTCACACATGTTATATGTGCTGATGTTGTTAGAAAGTCAAAGTTAACAAAGTTTTGACAGTTTATTTCAAATCCTGCATCTTCATTTGCTGCTGCTGTTCTCACCAGCACACTTGTGTTTCTTACACTGGTACTTATAGGAGAATCTTTCACCACACACACTGCAACTCAATATTTTCTTTCCTGTGTGTCTTCTCATGTGTGCTGTAAGAGTGTCTAGGTGACGAAAGCTTTTGTTGCAGCTTGAACAGGAGTATGGTTTTTCACCAGAGTGCGTTCTCATGTGTGATTTTAATTGCTGTCTTTCTTTATAACCGTTACCACATACTGAACATATAAAAGGTTTTTCACCAGTGTGTGTTCTTATGTGTATTTTTAAACTTTGATTTATTACAAAACTTTTACCACATTCTGAGCAGGAAAAAGGTTTTTCTCCAGTGTGTATTCTCATGTGTGTTTTTAAACTTTGATTTATTACAAAACTTTTACCACATTCGGAGCAGGAAAAGGGTTTTTCTCCAGTGTGTATTCTCATGTGTGCTTTGAAATGGTCCCTTCGAGTAAGATCTTTACCGCAGATTGAACATGAAAAAGGTTTTTCTCCGGTGTGTGTTCTCATGTGTGCTTTGAAATGGGGCCTTTGAGTAAAACCTTTACCGCAGATTGAACATGAAAAAGGTCTTTCTCCAGTGTGTGTTCTCATGTGTATTTTCAAATAATCACTATGAGTAAAACCTTTACCACAGATTGAGCATGAAAATGGTTTTTCTCCAGTGTGTGTTCTCATGTGTCTTTTAAGACTACTAAGGCGTTTGAACGTTTTGTCACAGTGGGAACACCTCAGGTGTGTGTTGTCAGTGTGACATGTCTTATCATCTTTAGAGTCTTCATCATCAGTGTCAGGAGAGTGTGACGTTGTGTCCTCACTATCTGATAGTGGAGCTAAGAGCTTGTCTGCTTGTGATCCTCCACAGTGGTCTCCATCAGCTTCTGTTGTCATGTGTTGAGTTGAGCTGCTGCTTGGAGGCTCCGCCTCTCTCTTCTCCTCACTCTCACCTTTGACCTCATCACCTTCACTCTTCACAGGGACACCAGTCACTGGCATCTTGGTGACATCAACCTCCTCCAGTCCTTCAAGATGCTCTCCCTGCTGACTGATGCTGTGTTCCTCCTCTTCCTCCTTAATGTGAGGGCTCAGTGGATCCACTGCTTCCTCTTTAAATCGGGGTGTCAGTGGGTCCTCCTCTTCCTCTTTAAAATGGGGTGTCAGTGGGTCCTCCTCTTCCTTTTTAAAATGGGGGATCAGTGGGTATTCCTCTTCCTTCTTAATGTGGGAGGGCTGTGGCTCCTCCGTCCGCATCCTGAAGCTCCACTTCTGTTGCTCAGGGTGAAGATGTTCTTCCCAGACGTCTGCAAGACAAACACACCATCTCTGCTCAGTCACACAATGCATTCAGTACTTTTACATGCACTTAGGAAAAACAAGTTATCGTATGAACTGTCTTGAAATCTCAGTGACGCACAAACACGCTGCTCTTTACAACATTATTCACAGGGAAATAAAAACAAACCAGGACGACAGGACTTTTTACTATGGATGGACGATATGGTTTAAAATGGATTTTGCGACATATTATTTCATATAGAATTACTAATAGAACCATTTTAAAACAGGCTACACAGGCTCCTAATTTAGTTGCTGAAATATGCAGTAAAATATTACATCATTTCCAGTATTATTTTCTCAAATGAAGTAACCAGATATTAACAGTAAATAAACAAGTACATTAATAATTGTTTCGACAAAATAATACAATTAGAAATGACACAATATGTTACTGCATATGTCAGCTGCCAAATTAGGAGCTTTTGTAACCCGCTTTGAAATTCTTCTATTATCAATCATTAGTGCTATTTTCCCTGTGACTGCTGCTAAAATTGTAGAACGCATTAAAGGGGAACATTATCACCAGACCTATGTAAGCGTCAATATATACCTTGATGTTGCAGAAAAAGCACCATATTTTTTTTTAACCGATTTCCGAACTCTAAATGGGTGAATTTTGGCCAATTAAACGCCTTTCTATTATTCGCTCTCGGAGCGATGACGTCACGTTGTGACGTCACATCGGGAAGCAATCCGCCATTTTCTCAAACACATTGCAAACACCGAGTCAAATCAGCTCTGTTATTTTCCGTTTTTCGACTGTTTTCAATCAATCAATCAATCAATGTTTATTTATATAGCCCTAAATCACAAGTGTCTCAAAGGGCTGCACAAGCCACAACGACATCCTCGGTATAGCCCACATAAGGGCAAGGAAAAACTCACCCCAGTGGGACGTCGATGTGAATGACTATGAGAAACCTTGGAGAGGACCGCATATGTGGGTAACCCCCCCCCTCTAGGGAGACCGAATGCAATGGATGTCGAGTGGGTCTAACATAATATTGTGAGAGTCCAGTCCATAGTGGATCCAACATAATAGTAAGAGTCCAGTCCACAGTGGGGTCAGCAGGAAACCATCCCGAGCGGAGACGGGTCAGCAGCGCAGAGATGTTCCCAACCGATATACAGGCGAGCGGTCCACCCCGGGTCCCGACCCCGGACAGCCAGCACCCCATCCATGGCCACCGGATCTGTGTGTTTCCCCTTCCACAAGGGATAGGGGGGAGCAGAGGAGAAAAGAAAAGAAACGGCAGATCAACTGGTCTAAAAAAAAGGGGGGCTATTCAAAGGCTAGAGTATACAAATGAGTTTTGAGATGGGACTTAAATGCTTCTACTGAGGTAGCATCTCTAATTGTTACCGGGAGGGCATTCCATAGTACTGGAGCCCCAATAGAAAACGCTCTACAGCCCGCAGACTTTTTTTGGGCTCTGGGAATCACTAATAAGCCGGAGTTCTTTGAACGCAGATTTCTTGCCGGGACATATGGTACAATACAATCGACAAGATAGGACGGAGCTAGACCGTGTAGTATTTTATACGTAAGTAGTAAAACCTTAAAGTCGCATCTTAAGTGCACAGGAAGCCAGTGCAGGTGAGCCAGTATAGGTATATATATATGTATATAAAGGTATATACAGTATAGGCGTAATATGATCAAACTTTCTTGTCTTGTCAAAAGTCTAGCAGCCGCATTTTGTACCAACTGTAATCTTTTAATGCTAGACATAGGGAGACCCGAAAATAATACGTTACAGTAGTCGAGACGAGACGTAACGAACGCATGAATAATGATCTCAGCGTCGCTAGTGGACAAAATGGAACGAATTTTAGCGATATTACGGAGATGAAAGAAGGCCGTTTTAGTAACACTCTTAATGTGTGACTCAAAGGAGAGAGTTGGGTGGAAGATAATAGCCAGATTCTTTACTGATTCGCCTTGTGTAATTGTTTGGTTGTCAAATGTTAAGGTGGTATTATTAAATAAATGTCGGTGTTTAGCAGGACCGATAATCAGCATTTCCGTTTTCTTGGCGTTGAGTTGCAAGAAGTTAGCGGACATCCATTGTTTAATTTCATTAAGACACGCCTCCAGCTGACTACAATCCGTCTGACTACAATTTCCGTACCTTGGAGACATCATGCCTCGTCGGGTGTGTTGTCGGAGGGTGTAACAACACGAACAGGGACGGATTCAAGTTGCACCAGTGGCCCAAAGATGCGAAAGTGGCAAGAAATTGGACGTTTGTTCCGCACACTTTACCGACGAAAGCTATGCTACGACAGAGATGGCAAGAATGTGTGGATATCCTGCGACACTCAAAGCAGATGCATTTCCAACCATAAAGTCAAAGAAATCTGCCGCCAGACCCCCATTGAATCTGCCGGAGTGTGTGAGCAATTCAGGGACAAAGGACCTCGCTAGCACGGCAAGCAATGGCGGCAGTTTGTTCCAGCAGACGAGCGAGCTAAACCCCCTGGATGTCTTGGCTCACACCGTCCCTTATGCCACCGAAGATGATCAAGAGAAGAATATCGACCCTAGCTTCCCTGGCCTGCTGACATCAACTCCAAAACTGGACAGATCAGCTTTCAGGAAAAGATAGCGGATGAGGGTATGTCTACAGAATATATTAATTGATGAAAATTGGGCTGTCTGCACTCTCAAAGTGCATGTTGTTGCCAAATGTATTTCATATGCTGTAAACCTAGTTCATAGTTGTTAGTTTCCTTTAATGCCAAACAAACACATACCAATCGTTGGTTAGAAGGCGATCGCCGAATTCGTCCTCGCTTTCTCCCGTGTCGCTGGCTGTCGTGTCGTTTTCGTCGGTTTCGCTTGCATACGGTTCAAACCGATATGGCTCAATAGCTTCAGTTTCTTCTTCAATTTCGTTTTCGCTACCTGCCTCCACACTACAACCATCCGTTTCAATACATGCGTAATCTGTTGAATCGCTTAAGCCGCTGAAATCCGAGTCTGAATCCGAGCTAATGTCGCTATAAACTTGCTGTTCTATGCGCCATGTTTGTTTGTGTTGGCATCACTATGTGACGTCACAGGAAAATGGACGGGTGTATATAACGATGGTTAAAATCAGGCACTTTGAAGCTTTTTTTTAGGGATATTGCGTGATGGGTAAAATTTTGAAAAAAACTTCAAAAAATTAAATAAGCCACTGGGAACTGATTTTTAATGGTTTTAACCCTTCTGAAATTGTGGTAATGTTCCCCTTTAACTGTTTTTTTTATAATCTGTTGAGACTGACCAACTTGACTCGTGACGTTGAGGGACTTGCTGAACAACTTGCCCCGACCTCCCTCATGGCCGTCCAGAACCACATAGCCCTGGACCGCATCCTAGCCAAGGAAGAAGGTGTGTGTGCAATGTTTGGCGACCAATGCTGCACCTTCATTCCTAACAACACCGCCCCCGATGGCTCGGTCCAGAGGGCCTTAGAAGGCCTCCGAGCCCTGTCTAAGGAACTTACTGAAGTTTCCGGTGTTTCTGACCCCTTTAAAGATTGGCTCCACAACACCTTTGGCAGGTGGTCTGACCTAATTAAGTCTGCCCTGGTCTCCATTGGAGTTTTCTTGGCCATCATAGTCTCATGCGGATGCTTTATCGCCCCTTGTGCTAGGTCTCTATGCACCCGCATCATTGTTAGAGCTGTCGAAGGTCAACCCACCCTGTTTCTGGGTTTGCTATGTCTCTGAAGGGGGTCAAGCATAGTGGTGACTTACGAGAATTGCGAGTTTCCTTCCCTGACCATGACGACATTGACGTGGACTCCCTCCATCTATTGCTAGCTTGCTCGAAAACCAAAACAGCACCTACTTTAATGTAGGGCGTGCTTTAGAAGTGTTGCACTAGTGATAGAGATCTTTTGGAGAAGATCTGAATGGGGATTGTGGAGAATATATATTTATATATGCAAGAGTTACTTCTTTATATTCATAGTCATATTCTGTTTTTCCATTTGTTCTCTTTCTGTTTGTCCGCAAGTAAACTGTGTGTGTTAACCTTGAAGCTTTGGAATGTAGGGAGTTGGAGTACTCCCTAAATATCTTATCTTTAGTTGAACAATGAGCCTGTATGTCCCATCTGGGGAGGGCGGGGGCTATTTGCAGATTCAAGAAGTAGTCTCTTCCCGTTTGAATGTTAAAACAACTTAGGAAGCCAATATGATTGTATTGGTCTAAGTGCTTCTCCTAAAGCTTTAGTAAAACTTGATAATATTCCAATTCTGTCTTAAATGGTCCTTCTTACTCAGCATATATGTCATCAAAAGAATTTGGGATTGACCAGTAACTTTGATTCCCCTGGAGGAAGAACTGGTCAGACGCAACAGGACCTTAACTTTAACTTACATAGGGACTGTGAATGATTCCAAAAAGTGCAGTTCCCCTTGAAATGAGAAAATAGAACAACAAGATATCATGTGAAGTGAATTATATTTAAAGAGCGCTTTTCTCTAGTGACTCAAAGCGCTTTACATAGTGAAACCTGTTGGAATAATTGTTTGTAAGTTATCACAAAAGAAATGTTGTATTATGAATGCTGTCTTTCGAGGCCTAACAAGAGGAAGAAGGCTCGTGAAACGCCACTGTGATTTCAACACGGACAGATGGCAGGATCTGCTCAACTTCCAGAGGAACTCTCTTTGAAGTGTTAAACGAACTCTCTCTGAAGTATTTCACAAACTCTCTTCCAACTATTTGGTAACCGAGGTCAACGCTATTTACGACCCGCTGCCCTCTTGAAGTTGCTGTGGTCAGGAGACGGGAGGGGTTATCCATTGTCCTCCAACACCTGCCCCAGCTGGATCCAGGAAGAGCCCAAGCCCGAGAAATCCTCTTCTTGGACTTCAAAGCGACCGAAAACAATGACTGTTTTACATACTTCCCATTCCTGCTGTGACAGGTGTTGGTGCGTGAACATTGAACATCTGAATAAAGGAGGTGACGAAAACCTTCTTCGTCAGAGCGTGGTGCAGGACTGTACAGAGAGTGCAGTGGCCATGTCTCTCCTCAATATTGAGTCCAAATTGAATTCTGTCTCTGTTTGATTCCTTGCCTTTTGTCTTGTTTAATAGATGTCCTCAGTGTTTGAACGTGACAAAACCCAATACCTAAGTCACATTTAAACCAGTGTGGGTGGCACTGGGAGCAGGTAGGTAAAGTGTCTTGCCCAAGGACACAACGGCAGTGACGAGGATGGCAGAAGCTGGGATCGAACCAGGAACCCTCAATTTGCTGGCACGCCCACCCTACTAACCGAGCTATACCGCCCCAAGTAACAAGAACAGAATATATGAATAATAAAATGCCTCATAGCAAATGTGATGAATCCATCTTAATACTGTCCTTTTTCACCTTTGTTGGAACTCAGGGTGTGGCTGATCATTGCAACAACTAGCATGGAATAAGATGGACACCATTGCTGTCCCACATTGTTCCCTTGCTCTCTGTCCCGCCTACCAAGCCAAAGACTTAGGCCCAATGACGAAACAGGGTGTAGCTGCCGCTGATTGGACCGACACCACATTTCCAACACTCCCCGTTGTCGGTTAAAAACATAGCTATGGGCTGCACTTTGGACACACCTGCTGTAGGCTACGAGGAGCTAGCAGCTACACAACAGCTAAACTAAAACAGCACATTTAAGCATATCAAATACTTATAGTTGCTTAAAGGCCTACTGAAAGCCACTACTACCGACCACGCAGTCTGATAGTTTATATATCAATGATGAAATCTTAACATTGCAACACATGCCAATACGGCCAGGTTAGTTTACTAAAGTGCAACACAAACACGGCCGGTGTTTCATTGTTTACATTCCCGAAAGATGACAGTCAAGCTTTACCATTGGCCTGTGGAGAACTGGGACAACAGAGACTCTTACCAGGAGGACTTTGAGTTGGATACGCAGACGCGG
The DNA here is from genome assembly GCF_033978685.3 of Nerophis lumbriciformis. Taxonomy (NCBI): domain Eukaryota; kingdom Metazoa; phylum Chordata; class Actinopteri; order Syngnathiformes; family Syngnathidae; genus Nerophis; species Nerophis lumbriciformis. The sequence goes on from NC_084573.2 coordinate 5,026,853, forward strand.
TACCGTGAGTACGCATGCAGCTGCGGCTTCCAAACATTTGATAGCTTGCCCGTACGTGCGTGCCGCTATGTGCATGTCACGTACGTAACTTTGGGGACTTTGGGGAAATATATGTGCTGTGTTAACTTTGGGGAGGTGAACGGTACTTTGGGCTGTGGGATTGAGTGTGTTGTGCAGGTGTTTGAGTTGCATTGGCGGGTTATATGGGCGGGAGGTGTTTGTTATGCGGGATTAATTTGTGGCATATTAAATATAAGCCTGGTTGTGTTGTGGCTAATAGAGTATATATATGTCTTGTGTTTATTTACTGTTTTAGTCATTCCCAGCTGAATATCAGGTCCCACCCGCCTCTCACAGCATCTTCCCTATCTGAATCGCTCCCACTGCCCTCTAGTCCTTCACTCTCACTTTCCTCATCCACGAATCTTTCATCCTCGCTCAAATTAATGGGGAAATTGTCGCTTTCTCGGTCCGAATCGCTCTTGCTGCTGGTGGCCATGATTGTAAACAATGTGCAGATGTGAGGAGCTCCACAACCTGTGACGTCACGCTACTCGTCTGCTACTTCCCGTACAGGCAAGGCTTTTTTATCAGCGACCAAAAGTTGCGAACTTTATCGTCGATGTTCTCTACTAAATCCTTTCAGCAAAAATATGGCAATATCGCAAAATGATCAAGTATGACACATAGAATGGACCTGCTATCCCCGTTTAAATAAGAAAATCGCATTTCAGTAGGCCTTTAATTCGTACACAGTCTCCAAAACAGAAGTCTGATAGAAAGTATCCAGTAACAAACGTGTCCGCATCGTTCAGCTTTCTGCGCCATGAGCTTGACTTAATGAATTATTGTAGCCACTAGGTGTTGTGAAAGATCAAATTACCATTGCAAAAGCATCCGTCATAAGTTTTGTGTTTTTTTTATATTTGTGTCAAAATGTGTAAGCATACTTTGTGGCTTTCACCAGTAGGGTCGCTATCGCTATAAGGGTCAGTCGATATCGCTATGGGGTCCGCAACCCTAATGCCGCCCTCCAGTGGTCCACAGAGGCTGAAAAGGCTTTCATTGACCTCAAACATGACCTGTCCTCCACCTCCGCTTTTGCTGCCCTTTTTCTTGGATGTTTCTGAAAGTGCCTTTTTTCCAGAAACAAAAGGGGGAGGAGGTGTGGGGGGGAACGCGTCTAGTTTTTGGTTTCATCGATATGATCAATCCAGCACAAGGGAAAAGGTACTTACCGTATTTTCCGCACTATAAGCCGACCCGGGTTATTAGCCGCACCTTCAATGAATGGCATATTTCAAAACTTTGTCCACCTATAAGCCGCCCCGGACTATAAGCCGCGCCTACGCTGCGCTAAAGGGAATGTAAAAAAAACAGTCAGATAGTTCAGTCAAACTTTAATAATATATTAAAAACCAGCGTTCTAACAACTCTGTCCCAAAATGTACGCAAATGTGCAATCACAAACATAGTAAAATTCAAAATAGTGCAGAGCAATAGCAACATAATGTTGCTCGAACGTTAATGTCACAACACACAAAATAAACATAACGCTCACTTTCTGAAGTAATTCTTCATTCGTAAATCCTTCGAATTCTTCGTCTTCGGTGTCCGAATTGAAAAGTTGGGCAAATGTGGGATCCAAAATGGCCGGTTCCGTCTCGTCGAAGTCATCGGAGTCAGTGTCACTGTTGTCCAGCAGTTCTGTGAATCCTGCCTTCCGGAAAGCTCGGACCACAGTTGTGACCGAAATATCTGCCCAGGCATTTACGATCCACTGGCAGATGTTGGCGTATGTCGTCCGGCGCTGTCTGCCTGTCTTAGTGAAAGTGTGTTCCCCTTCGGTCATCCATTGTTCCCACGCCGTTCGCAGTCGTGATTTGAATGCCCTGTTGACACCAATATCCAGCGGTTGGAGTTCTTTGGTTAATCCACCCGGAATGACGGCGAGTGTTGTATTTGTGTGCTTCACTTGTTTTTTGACACCATCTGTGATGTGGGCGCGCATGGAGTCGTATATCAACATGGACGGAGCTGTGTGAAAAAAGCCACCCGGCCTCTTCGCGTAAACTTTCCTTAACCACTCGCTCATCTTTTCTTCATCCATCCATCCCTTCGAGTTAGCTTTTATGATGACGCCGACTGGAAAGGTCTCTTTTGGCAAGGTCTTCCTTTGGAATATCACCATGGGTGGAAGTTTCAGGCCATTAGCATGGCAAGCTAGAACCACAGTGAAGGATGACTTCTCATTCCCTGTGGTGCGAATATTCACCGTACGTGCTCCCGTTGTATCCACAGTGCGGTTCACAGGAATATCAGTTGCTGTGAAATAGTAATCCGTGTGAGGATGGAGAGATTGCGTCTTTTCATGAACCGGATCCTTGTCGCTTAGTAGGAGCCATTTTGTGGTCTTTACAGATGTAAACAGGAAATGAAACGTACGGTAATATCCGCGCCCTTTTTCTTCTTCTACGCGGGCGGGTGGTTGCTTACAGTAGAAGAAGAAGCGCTTCCTGTTCTATGGGGGCGGGTGCTTACCTTGGCGGTTGCTTGCATAGAAGAAGAAGCGCTTCCTGTTCTACCGGGAAAAAAGATGGCGGCTGTTTACCGAAGTTGCGAGATCGAAACTTTATGAAAATGAATCTTAATATTTATCCATATGTAAAGCGCACCGGGTTATAAGCCGCACTGTCAGCTTTTGAGTAAATTTGTGGTTTTTAGGTGCGGCTAATGGTGCGGAAAATACGGTACTAGAGATGCGCGGTTTGCGGACACAACCGCGGAGTCCGCGGATTATCCGCGGGTCGGGCGGTTGAAAAAAAAATAATTTGATTTTATCCGCGGGTCGGGTCGGGCGGTTGAAATTAAAATTTTTTTAATTATAAATAGATTCAGGCGGGTGGCCGTTAAACCAATTCGGAAATATATATACATAGTTAAATGTTGTTACCCACATACGAAAAACGAGCAGGCACCTTTTAGCTTTTAACTTTTTGAACTGTTTTTAACTTTTAAACTGTTTTTATTTAACAAACTGTTCTTAGGGTAATTTATATTTGCTTTTTAAATGTGCATTTTTATTTCTGTTTTAAACGTTATTTTTTAGTCTGTCCTTTGCCTTCATTTCTTTGTGGTGTACAGCCCTTTGTTTTTCAACTGTGCTTGTCTTTAAAGGGCTTTATAAATAAAGTTGGTATGGTATGGTATGGTACCTGCAGCATATGCCACAACAGAAGAAGAAAAAAAAAAGAGATGGCAACGCCGGCAGCAAACGTGGTACGCGACAAACTAAAAAAGGGAATACTAAAGACCAGGGGGAAAAAAGGCCAGAAAAGTTCAGCGTGGACTCGTTTTTATGAGGTTGTAAATCAGGATGATAGTAATGCTGGCTACGTGATTTGCAAGAGCTGCGACGCTGTTTATGTCTACGACAGTCACAAAACCGGGACATCTAACATGGTGCATCGCATTTGTGCAAAACCCCGAATCTCCACAAACACCCTGAGCATGAGCAGTTTCGTCCGCCGTGATCCCAGAAGAGTGCCACAGGGTGTTAAAACAAGATAGAACGCAGCTGCCTGCAGCAGTTTGAGTGGTGGCCATGGAAGTCGGAACCCGCTAAGGAGTGTGTAACAACCCACCTGCCGAATCAACTAGCCCTGAAAATGGATGGCGCTGGAGCGTCGGCCCATACCCGGCCGTCGCCGGCAGCGAGACGCGCTTGGAGGTGCGCTCAGCGCGGCTCCCATATGATTGCGCACTAGTGTGCGTCTGGGCCGTGACAGCGTGGCACGCATTGAATGTCTCTGCTCCATTGGATCAGTCTCCTTTCTTTAACAGGCAAAAGCTTTATAACCTCACTAATGCCTTGCATCGTCTATATTAGATGTATAACAACGGGCGGGTGCGGTTTTGATTAAATGTTAGTTCGGGTGGATGCGGATGGTTGACGACTTTTGTGATGCGGTTGCGGATGAAATAATTGCCTATCCGCTAGAGATGCGCGGTTTGCGGGCACAACCGCGGAGTCCGCAGATTATCCGCAGAGTCCGCGGATTATCCGCGGATCGGGCGGATGAAATAAAAAAAAAATAGATTTTATCCGCGGGTCGGGTCGGGCGGTTGAAATAAAAAAAAAAAATTTTTTAAATAGATTCAGGCGGGTGGCAGTTAAACCAATTGGGAAATATATATACATAGTTAAATGTTGTTACCCACATACGAAAAACGAGCAGGCACCTGCTGCATATGCCACAACAGAAGAAAAAAAAGAAAAAGAGATGGACACTTTTACGGAGCGGCGAAGGGACGCCTCGCCGGGGTCCGGGACCGAGGCCCCTTCCCCCGAGAGGGCCCCACCGGGAGCCGTAGCTGAGGCGATTCGCGAGACACCCCGCCTCGTCCGCCTTCGCCGCGGCCGGCGTCACGCGCAGCAGGTAAGCAGCTTACCTGCCCGCCACCCCCGTGGCCGGGGGCTCGTAACAGGGGTCACTCCGCGCGCTCCGCCCGCGCAGCTTACCTGCCCGCCACCCCTGTTGCCGGGGGCGCGTAACAGGGGTCACGCCGCGCGCAGTGCGCTCACGAAAGGGGTGGGGCTCACCCTGGTTGATATAGACAGCAGGACGGTGGCCATGGAAGTCGGAACCCGCTAAGGAGTGTGTAACAACCCACCTGCCGAATCAACTAGCCCTGAAAATGGATGGCGCTGGAGCGTCGGCCCATACCCGGCCGTCGCCGGCAGCGAGACGCGCTTGGAGGTGCGCTCAGCGCGGCTCCCATATGATTGCGCAGTAGTGTGCGTCTGGGCCGTGACAGCGTGGCACGCATTGAATGTCTCTGCTGCATTGGATCAGTCTCCTCTCTTTAACAGGCAAAAGCTTTATAACCTCACTAATGCCTTGCATCGTCTATATTAGATATATAACAACGGGCGGTTGCGGTTTTGATTAAATGTTAGTTCGGGTGGATGCAGATGGTTGACGACTTTTGTGATGCGGTTGCGGATGAAATAATTGCCTATCCGCGCATCTCTAGTACTTACTGACTTGTGTTGACAATTCCAGTGGTTGGCCGGAAGCAACCCCAACCTCTAAGTAGGATGCAAAACCAGTTAATAAATGGCTTGTGAATGACCTCATACCACGACGTGGTTTCCCTCAAAAGATTAGATCAGACAAAGGTAGCCATTTTAAAAACACCCGCTTAACCTTGGTCGAAAATGCTCTCGGACTCGAACACAGGTTCGGCTCGGAGTACCATCCTCAGTCCCAAAGTAAGGTCGAAAGGATGAACCAGAACATCAAAACAAAATTGGCTGAAATCTGTGCACAGACCAAAATGAATTGGGTTGACGGGTTGCCATTGGCTTTAAAAACCATCCGAATGTCCGTGAACAAAACTGTTTTATCGCCCTATGAATTGCATACAGGTCAGCCCTTCCCAGGACCAGCAGCTCCCTTGGGGGGAGGAATCACCGTAAAACCAAAATGGTATTTTGACCAGATTCAGAATGTATGTGCCAGTTCCTCTGTACAGATTCCAGGACGACAGCCCGCCACTCCACATTCCCTTCCGCCCGCTGAGTGGGTCAAGGTCATCAAGCCAAAGTGGACGGGCCCCTTCAAGGTCGTGGAGCTCATGTCCCACGCCCTTTGACCCCCAAGCAGTGCCTTTTGGGCCGCAGTGAGTTAGACAGAAAGTTCCAGAACTGTTCACGTTATACCATCTCATCTCATTGTGCAACATGTGAATGTTTGAAGTGGAACTAAATGTGATCTCTGAAAGGGGTACACAATATTTCCAAAGCAGGGACCACATCCACATATACGAACCCCGTTTCCATATGAGTTGGGAAATTGTGTTAGATGTAAATATAAACGGAATACAATGATTTGCAAATCATTTTCAACCCATATTCAGTTGAATATGCTACAAAGACAACATATTTGATGTTCAAACTCATAAACATTTATTTTTTTTGCAAATAATCATTAACTTTAGAATTTGATGCCAGCAACACGTGACAAAGAAGTTGGGAAAGGTGGCAATAAATACTGATAAAGTTGAGGAATGCTCATCAAACACTTATTTGGAACATCCCACAGGTGAACAGGCCTATTGGGAACAGGTGGGTGCCATGATTGGGTATAAAAATAGATTCCACGAAATGCTCAGTCATTCACAAACAAGGATGGGGCGAGGGTCACCACTTTGTCAACAAATGCGTGCGCAAATTGTTGAACAGTTTAAGAAAAACCTTTCTCAACCAGCTATTGCAAGGAATTTAGGGATTTCACCATCTACGCTCCGTAGTATCATCAAAGGGTTCAGAGAATCTGGAGAAATCACTGCACGTAAGCAGCTAAGCCCGCGACCTTCGATCCCTCAGGCTGTACTGCATCAACAAGCGACATCAGTGTGTAAAGGATATCACCACATGGGCTCAGGAACACTTCAGAAACCCACTGTCAGTAACTACAGTTGGTCGCTACATCTGTAAGTGAAAGTTAAAACTCTCCTATGCAAGGCGAAAACCGTTTATCAACAACACCCAGAAACGCCGTCTGCTTCGCTGGGCCTGAGCTAATCTAAGATGGACTGATACAAAGTGGAAAAGTGTTCTGTGGTCTGACGAGTCCACATTTCAAATTGTTTTTGGAAACTGTGGACGTCGTGTCCAAAGAGGAAAAGAACCATCCGGATTGTTATAGGCGCAAAGTGTAAAAGGCAGCATGTGTGATGGTATGGGGGTGTATTAGTGCCCAAGACATGGGTAACTTACACATCTGTGAAGGCACCATTAATGCTGAAAGGTACATACAGGTTTTAGAGCAACATATGTTGCCATCCAAGCAACGTTACCATGGACGCCCCTGCTTATTTCAGCAAGACAATGCCAAGCCACGTGTTACATCAACGTGGCTTCATAGTAAAAGAGTGCGGGTACTAGACTGGCCTGCCTGTAGTCCAGACCTGTCTCCCATTGAAAATGTGTGGCGCATTATGAAGCCTAAAATAGCACAACGGAAACCCCCGGACTGTTGAACAACTTAAGCTGTACATCAAGCAAGAATGGGAAAGAATTCCACCTGAGAAGCTTCAAAAATGTGTCTCCTCAGTTCCCAAACGTTTATTGAGTGTTGTTAAAAGGAAAGGCTATGTAACACAGTGGTGAACATGCCCTTTCCCAACTACTTTGGCACGTGTTGCAGCCATGAAATTCTAAGTTAATTATTATTTGCAAAAAAAAAAAAAGTTTATGAGTTTGAACATCAAATATGTTGTCTTTGTAGTGCATTCAACTGAATATGGGTTGAAAATGATTTGCAAATCATTGTATTCCGTTTATATTTACATCTAACACAATTTCCCAACTCATATGGAAACGGGGTTTGTACAATACTAGTATATAACTGATGAAAAACAACATTATTTTGTTATTTTAATTATAAGTGTGCCAAATCACCTATATTTGAACACAGAAATGACTGCTGTCTGATAATCACATTAGTAACACAATAACAATCATGTGTCTGAGTACACCTATTAAATACAATTATTCTAACACGTCATGTTCATGTTAATGATGAAATATAAAGTTAGTAAAGATGTGAGAGTAAGAAGTAAACAAACCTGTTCTGTGTAACACAACTTGATGTTTCTTGAAAACAGCCTCCAGTAGTTGATGTTGTCGCTCCTTCTCCTCTTTTGTTGGACAAAGTTCCTCCTCTTTGTACTCTGCTGTCGTTCTTTCGCACATTTTCACACAATCACAACACTTTACACTCACACTTGATCTTAACTAAGCGATGTGTTGATCAAATCCGCGTCTCTTTGTTAGCAGCTAACAAGCTAAGCTAACTAGCACGCTAAGCTAACTAGCATGCTAAGCTAACTAGCGCGCTTAAACAACTAGCAAGCTAAGCGGGCCTAATAATGTCCAAAGTTGACTGAGACGAGTGGAGTTTATCCTGACACGGAGGATGAATAAAGTGTAGTTAGTAGCGATGTGAGGAGATGTGCCGAGGCTTAGAAGCGTGTGTGGAGTGAAGGCGGACTTTGCTGAAAAGCGCATATCCTCCACGCATGCGTCACTTAGGGGCGGGGCCAATGAGTCATAGTGATGGGCAAATCATGAACGAACCGTTCAAAATGTTTATTTTCATGGTGCCCACACAAAAAGCATGGCAACAAATAATATTTCAAATATATAAACATACTTGCCAACCCTCCTGAATTTTCCGAGGGACTCCCGAAATTCAGCGCCTCTCCCGAAAACCTCCCGGGACAAATATTCTCCCGAAAAGCTACCGATTTTCAGCCGGAGCTGGAAGCCACGCCCCCTCCAGCTCCATGCGGACCTGAGTGAGGACAGCCTTTTTTCATGACGGGAGGACAACAGGGTGACAAGAACTAAATCATTCAGACTAGAGATAAATTGTATTATTATGTTTATCTTACCTAAAAATAAATATATTTATTAATTTCCAAAAAAACCAACTAAATACATTTTTACTATATTTTACTAAAAACATCAAAATTAATTGTATTTTTATTTGTATTTTTTCGTGACTCCTTAATACATCCAGCCATAGAATTATACATTAAAATAAACATATTTGAAATAATTGATTTTAAATTATCATAATAATTCCTCTAAAATGATCATATTTAATTATTAAAATAATTGCTTGTTTATCAACAACTTTAGCATTTGATTCATTACATTTACAAGCTCTCAGAAGCCAAGTTATGTTATATTCCTTAATATTTATTTATGCAAGTTTGAAGTATCAATTATCTAAACACAGTTTTGTTTGCATATTTTCAGGATGTAGATATCTATATATATAAAATATATATATATATATATATATATATATATATATATATATATATATATATATATATGTGAGTGTGAATGTTGTCTGTCTATCTGTGTTGGCCCTGCGATGAGGTGGCGACTTGTCTAGGGTGTACCCCGCCTTCCGCCCGATTGTAGCTGAGATAGGCTCCAGCGCCCCCCGCGACCCCAAAAGGGAATAAGCGGTAGAAAATGGATGGATGGATGGATGGATATATATATATATATATATATATATATATATATATATATATATATATATATATATATATATATATATGTATGTGTGGGGGAAAAAAATCACAAGACTATTTCATCTCTACAGGCCTGTTTCATGAGGGGGGGTACCCTCAATCATCAGGAGATGATGATTGAGGGTACCCCCCCTCATGAAACAGGCCTGTAGAGATGAAATAGTCTTGTGATTTTTTTTCCCACACATACATATATTGCGCTCTACTACGGTATCGAGCACTATTTTTTGGATAACCTTATTAAGACATATATATATATATATATGTATATATATATATATATATATATATATATATATATATATATATATATATATATATATATATATATATATATATATATATGAAATACTTGACTTGGTGAATTCTAGCTGTCAATATACTCCTCCCATCTTAACCACGCCCCGCCCCGACCACGCCCCCACCCCCCACCTCCCGAAATCGGAGGTCTCAAGGTTGGCAAGTATGTATATAAACCGCATTTGACTTTAAATTATTAAATTAATCATTAATCATGTTCCATACCACTAACTTACATGATAACTGGCAACATAATGTTGTGTAGCAAATATTACTGGTACAATATTGACCAGCAAATTTTACACAGGAGGCATCGATTGTATTCAAATGTCAGTGACCAACAGTAAGTTACTTTATCTCTCATGTCTAATACACTCCACTTTTGTCAAGACTTGGTCTTGGGTGTTAGCTTTTCCGGGATGCAACGGAAAGTTGGCTCGGGTGAGACGGGAATGAAGGTACATGATTTATTTATCAAAATAAAAAAAAAGGAATAAATGAAAGCGCGCACAGTGGCGGAGAATAAACTATGAAACCAAAAGACTATAGCAAAAAAGTACAAATGAAAAACACGCACAATGGCGGAGAACAAACTATGAAACCAAAAAGACTATAAACATGGAACAAAAACTTACTTGGCTTGGACAAAAATAGTTGCATGAAGAATGGACAGAGCATAAATGTGGTGAGGTCGTCAGAAAGACAAACTGAAAAACACTGAACTTAAATACTACAGACATGATTAACGAAAACAGGTGCGTGACTCAAGACGTGAAACAGGTGCGTGACGTGACAGGTGAAAACTAATGGTTGCTATGGTGACAAACAAGAGTGCACAATGAGTCCAAACGTGGAACAGGTGAAACTAATGGGTAATCATGCAAACAAGACAAGGGAGTGAAAAGCCAGAAACTAAACAAAACATGACTTAAAACAAAACATGATTACACAGACATGACAACTTTCTTGTGTTGTGTCCTGGCTTATGTCCTCCTCCCGGGCTGGAGGATGTTTATATTGTGTTTCGTTTAAATTCGATGTGATCGCTTCAATTGGAAACACCTGTCAGCTGTCATTATCCGACACGTCCATGCAAGCCCCTCACAGCTTCACTAACAATTGGACTAAACAGAGCCTTTAACATCACAATCAACATTAGATTGACAAATGATAACAAGTAAACTAAATGGGATATGCCGATTATTACTCACATCCAGTCAAGAAGAAGAAGCTGTTGTAGCGTGCATACTGTCTGAGGCAGATATTTCCATATATCCGAATTTAAGTTGTACTTCTTTCATTTATTAGTCATATTTGAAAACAGCTCGTCTTTTTCCATTTATTCTCTTGATGCTCTGTCAGCAAGCATACTATGTGTGAAAACCTTGAGTTCTTTGGAATGTATTATGGCTAGGGAGTTGTGCTTTTGTTATGGCTAGGGAGGTGGAAGAAAAGAGAGGTTTTTGGCGTTGGGAAGAGAGACCATTTTGGGGTGTGCGGGATAGAAGGTTCGAGGGTTGGACTGGTCTCAATCATATTTATATGTTGTCAAAGCTTTGAGAATATATACAACAAAATACCTATTCTGTCTCTGGTGGTTTTTTCAACTCAGCTTTAAGTGTCGGAAAGAACTTGGGAGCGAATTGAGACTTGAATTCCCTGGGAGGAAAAACTGGTCCAAAACGCAACAATTGGGGGCCCGTCCGGGCGACACGCTGAGAATTGGACACCTCTTACACTCTTCTGGACAGACTCACGAGTGGCCAAACAAAAACAAGGTAAGCAGAGCCTTTTTCTAAAATCTGCTTTAGGAGTCTGTCTTGAAGTATGTAAGTCAAACACTGTTTGTACCCCAGACACAGAGTGGACATTTTGATAGATTGGGTGCATTTTGCCTTGTCCGTCATTGCATATGGTGGCCAACTCATGTCATTGCGTCTTAAATCTTTCCCCTGTGACTAGAAGGGTTGGAGGTTCAAGTCCATCCATCCATCCATCCATCTTCTTCCGCTTATCCGAGGTCGGGTCGCGGGGGCAGCAGCCTAAGCAGGGAAGCCCAGACTTCCCTCTCCCCAGCCACTTCGTCCAGCTCCTCCCGGGGGATCCCGAGGCGTTCCCAGGCCAGCCGGGAGACATAGTCTTCCCAACGTGTCCTGGGTCTTCCTCGTGGCCTCCTACCGGTCGGACATGCCCTAAACACCTCCTTAGGGAGGCGCTCGGGTGGCATCCTGACCAGATGCCCGAACCACCTCATCTGGCTCCTCTCGATGCGGAGGAGCAGCGGCTTTACTTTGAGCTCCCCCCGGATGACAGAGCTTCTCACCCTATCTCTAAGGGAGAGCCCCGCCACCCGGCGGAGGAAACTCATTTCGGCCGCTTGTACCCGTGATCTTGTCCTTTCGGTCATAACCCAAAGCTCATGACCATAGGTGAGGATGGGAACGTAGATCGACCGGTAAATTGAGAGCTTTGCCTTCCGGCTCAGCTCCTTCTTCACCACAACGGATCGATACAGCGTCCGCATTACTGAAGACGCCGCACCGATCCGCCTGTCGATCTCACGATCCACTCTTCCCTCACTCGTGAACAAGACTCCGAGGTACTTGAACTCCTCCACTTGGGGCAAGATCTCCTCCCCAACCCGGAGATGGCACTCCACCCTTTTCCGGGCGAGAACCATGGACTCGGACTTGGAGGTGCTGATTCTCATCCCAGTCGCTTCACACTCAGCTGCGAACCGATCCAGTGAGAGCTGAAGATCCTGGCCAGATGAAGCCATCAGGACCAAATCATCTGCAAAAAGCAAAGACCTAATCCTGCAGCCACCAAACCGGATCCCCTCAACGCCTTGACTGCGCCTAGAAATTCTGTCCATAAAAGTTCAAGTCCTTTCGTATATTATATTCTTGGGTTAGAGTCCGTTTGAATAATACGATAAAGTTGGAGGTTAAAGTCCTTTTGTATGTTATATTCTTGGGTTAGAGTCCGTTTGAATAATACAATAAAGTTGGAGGTTCAAGTCCTTTCGTATATTATATTCTTGGGTTAGAGTCCGTTTGAATAATACGATAAAGATAGATTACCGTGACGGGCTGCTTCACTGACGAGTAAGCAAATAGTCGGGTGTGGCTCGCCCTGGGGGGTTTGGTCTCCCCTAAAAGAGTTCTGGGTTCAAGTCCTTTTGTTTGATACAATAAAGAGCACAGGTGAAGATTGAGAAAAAATAGACGAGATGGCCACGGAATGTGATGGCGGTCGGGGTGGGTGGGGGGGGGGGGGGGGGTAGTCGTGAACTCAAACGTTTGGTAAATAAAGAAAAGTAACTGGAAGTTTTATGGTAAAGTGAGACGCAGTAAGAAAAAAAAAGAAAAAAAAGGAGGCTCTGCTGGGAGACATTTTGAGATAAGAGATGTGTCGGTGTGACGAGGCTGTGTGACGTGCTGCACGTTGGACGTGGGCCGGAGAGGTGTGACACTGTTAGCGTAGCATTGAGCTAGGTTAGCATTGAACTAGGTTAGCATTGAGCTAGGTTAGCATCTGTAAAGTGTTATAAAGGGGAGAAGGGTGGTTCGGCTTATCACTTAGCACACGGCCTTGTGTGTGTTTGTGCCGCGCTATCAAAAATAACTGGCGCACAACACTGTGTGTGTGTGCATGTTGTGACTGGTTTGAACAAGCAGATGGAGGAACGAGAATAAAAACATGCTTTATTTTGTAGAATATCACGCACGACAGGAGGTCAGAGTGCACAAGTGAAGTGTAGCATGACAGCGTGCTCGAACCAACTGTTAGACAAATGATAGTTTAATTAACTTATAATCTTTAGTTGAATTAAAAAGTTACTTAAATACACATGAAGTAGTACGAATAATCTTTGACTTAGGAGTATTGATTAACATTTAATGGGACAATTAATGCTGTGATTTTAAACGTGATATGCAAAATTGGACAGAGCAGGATGGTGGTAGAGTAACAAGGAAACAACTACTTAAATTACAGATCGCTGAAGATGAAAAGTTAAAAGAACCAAAAGGTCAAAGATCAGCTAGCGTATATTCAGCAGTGGGTGACCTTGCTTTTGAGTCCCAGCAGGTGGAGGAAAGAAACCTCAACAGACGTGTGACCAGACGGTTGGACTCGGGTGGTGGACACGGTGCTTTAAGGCCAAGACAGGGTGAAAACTGTTTCATCTGTGACCAGCCGGGTCACTGGCAACGTGAATGTCCTAACTCCTCTGAACGAGACAGGCTCCCAATTGCAGCCAAAACATCATACAGGCATGGTAAAGGACGCCCAAGGCAGAAGCCCCAGCAGGAAATACAGACAGGCCCCCTGCTGGACATAAGTGTCAACAGACAATGTTATCAGTTTGTGATTGACACTGGTGCCACCCACTCATTTCTGAATGCAGAGGTACCAAAGAAACTGTGTGGTCACAAGAATGTTACCGGTCACCAAACCTCTTCCGGTTCAGATTGCTGGACACACACTGAAGCACCCCTTCGTGGTTGACCTGCACACACCTTGCCTAATTGGTAATGACCTCCTTTACAGACTGTACCCTGACATTCAATATCGCACAGAAGGAACCTTCCTGGTGTTACCTGACGGCTCAACCACCGAGCTGCGACACCACTACCAAAGCTCCTCCATGAGCTCCTACCACAGCCTGAAACACCAGAAATGGCTGACATCTCCAACTGCTCTATCAGTGAAAACCCTGGCTGACTGAGATGCTTCCGTGTGTACCGCCACCCGACTCGCCTCATGTTCATGCCAGGAGGCCTTTGACTCCTATATATTTATATATGTTGGAACTCAAGGTGTGGCTGCTCATGTTGACATATCTTTGCTACAACTAGCATAGTATAAGATGGACACAATTGCTGTCCCACATTGTTCCCTTGCTCTTTGCCCCGCCTACAAAACCAAAGACTTAGGTCCAATGATAAAACACGGCATAGCTGCCACTCATTGCACCGACACCCAAAACCACATTTTCACACAGCTATGGGCTGCACTTTGGACACCCCGGCTGTAGGCTACGAGGAGCTAGCAGCTACACAACAGCTGAGCTAAAACGACACATTACATTTAAGCATATCAAAAAATTATAGTTGCTTATTACATACGCCATGACAGAAGTCTGATATCAATCAATCAATCAATCTTTATTTATATAGCCCTAAATCACAAGTGTCTCAAAGGGCTGCACAAGCCACAACGACATCCTCGGTACAAAGCCCACATACGGGCAAGGAAAAACTCACCCCAGTGGGACGTCGATGTGAATGACTATGAGAAACCTTGGAGAGGACCGCATATGTGGGCAACCCCCCCCCCTCTAGGGGAGACCGAAAGCAATGGATGTCGAGTGGGTCTGACATAATATTGTGAGAGTCCAGTCCATAGTGGATCCAACATAATAGTAAGAGTCCAGTCCATAGTGGGGCTAGCAGGACACCATCCCGAGCGGAGACGGGTCAGCAGCGTAGAGATGTTCCCAGCCGATGCACAGGCGAGCGGTCCACCCCGGGTCCCGACTCTGGACAGCCAGCACTTCATCCATGGCCACCGGACCTGTGCCCCCCCCCCCCCCCCCCTCAAGGAAAAGGGGAGCAGAGGAGAAAAGAAAAGAAACGGCAGATCAACTGGTCTAACAGGGGGGCTATTTAAAGGCTAGAGTATACAAATGAGTTTTAAGATGGGACTTAAATGCTTCTACTGAGGTAGCATCTCTAATTGTTACCGGGAGGGCATTCCATAGTACTGGAGCCCGAATAGAAAACGCTCTATAGCCCGCAGACTTTTTTTGGGCTCTGGGAATCACTAATAAGCCGGAGTTCTTTGAACGCAGATTTCTTCTGATAGAATGTAGTCAGTAACAAACGTGTCCACATCAATCGACTTTCTACAACATGAGCTTGACTTAATTTGTTATTGTGGCCACCAGGCGTGGTGAAATGTCAAATTACTATTGCGAAAAGCATCCGCCATAAGGTTAGTGTTTTTCTAGTATTTGTGTCGATATAAATATAGGCATATTTTGAAGCTTTCACCATATTGAATAAGTTACATAAGATGTAGGATTTAGTTGAGGTTGAGTTATTTCTGATTTCGCTAAGGGGTCCCCTACCCTAATACCACCCTCCAGTGGTCCACAGACTGAAATGACTTTCATTGACCTCAAACATGACATGTCCTCCGCCCCTGCTCTTGCTGTACTTGACTATTAGCTGACCTTTTTCTTAGATGTTTCTGAAAGTGATAGTATTACTGACAGTCTCTTTTTCAGAAACAGAAGGGGGAGGAGTTGAGGGTGGATTCAGACTTTTGGATTCAAACTCCGTACAACAAAATAGCTTTAACAATATTCCTGTGGGGAAGAAGTTATAACTAAATTGTTGTAAGTTTGTAAATTTAACTTGAAAATAACGATTTTGCACATCGATAGTAGTTTAGTAAATCAATTTGGAATATGGAGGAGGTGAGGGTGAACCGTGTATAGTTTTGACTTCATTGATACGATCAATCCGGTGAAAGGGAAAAGATACTTGCTGACTTGTGTTGACAATCACAGAGGTTGGCCGGAAGCAACCCCAACCTCAAAAGAGGATGCAAAATCAGGAATTAAATGGCTTGTGAATGACCTAATTCCCCGACATGGTTTCCCCAAAAAGATTAGGTCAGACAAAAGCACCCATTTTGAAATTACTCACTTAGCCTTGGTCGAAAATGCTCTTGGATTAGAACACAGGTTCGGTTTGGGGGTACCATCTTCAGTCCCAAGGTAAGGTTGAAAGGATGAACCAGAATATCAAAACTGAATTGGCTAAAATCTGTGCACAGACCAAATTGAATTGGATTGACATGTTGCAATTAGCGTTAATGATCATTCGAATGTCCGTGAATAAAACTGTTTTACCGCCCTTTGAGTTTTTCACCCTATGAACTGCATACAGGTCAGCCCCTTCCCAGGATCAACACCCCCCTGGAAGAAGGAATCAGCATAAAACCAAAATGGTATTATACACAAAATGCAGAATTTGTGTGCCAGTTCTTCTGTACAGATTCGAGGATGACAGCCCGCCACTCCAGATTCCCTTCCGTCCACTGAGAGGGTCAAGATCAAGGTCATCAAACGCAAGTTTACGGAGCCCAGGTCGTGGTACGGACGTCCCACGCCCTTCGACTAGCTGGTACCGGGGACACCTGGTACTACCTCTACCTCCGCACTCCCGAGGAGGAGCCTGCCACGGAAGGGGCCCAAAAGACGACGCTGAGAGACACCTTTCTCCGTTGAGCTGCCGTCTACCGTCGTGTAGATCTTCCAGATTTTCTACCTACAATACTCTGATCAACTTCAATATTGTATACCATTGATTGTGAGACCAGTCTAACACCATATACTAGATGTTTCTTAGTTTTTCTTGCTTGCTTTCTGCATACTATTTGTGTCGTTACATTAAGTGAAACGTTTGATGTTTATCCCCGTCTCGTTACCTGAATTACTCTGATTTTGATTTCTGAAAGGCAGGATGTTATACCCAGTAGGATTCCCTGACGGACTGATGTTTGGGCTTGCTCTACTGACCTTGTGTCTCAATTCTTCCTTCCCGACGACAGTGACTGACAAGTGTCTTAGAACGTACGGCGGACTTAAAATAGACTTGGTCAAGGGGGACAGCAAGACTTACTTTTCTGACCTGTGTAGTGTGATTAAGTGCGAGGGGAAAATTAGTTCTTACCGTGCTAGTAACCTCCATCTTTGTTACGACTCAAACCTGAACTATTGGTGTCGGATGCGGACAACATACTCTGGTAAGTGGTGCCTCTTATGGAAGCAGGTAACCCACAACACAGGGCCCTTAGACTACCATGACCCTTAATATGCCAACATACCTCCACATCCATCCATCCATCCATTTTCTACCGCTTATTCCCTTTGGGGTCGCGGGGGGCGCTGGAGCCTATCTCAGCTACAATCGGGCGGAAGGCGGGGTACACCCTGGACAAGTCGCCACCTCATCGCAGGGCCAACACAGATACCTCCACAATTCAAAGTTATTCTGAGAGGGATGACCTTTCAGAGGAACTTTGATCGGTCCCAGCACCCCCTTTCCCCTACAATTGCCAGAACAGGTGTTATACCTAGTCCCTTTTATGTTGTTTTGGGGGTTGACCAGACAGTTACAGACCCTAAAGGAATTATTAAAATTAATGTCCTTGAGAGGGCGTTAACTACCTCTGCCCCCTTGAAGACCTGGTAGCTTTGACCTTAGGAGCAGGTGCAGGCAACCTGTGGCTTAGGTGGACGTCCCTTTCCCCACACTTACCCCGCCCCTTTTGAGTTGACTGACACTAATGGCTCAAACTGTCTTATCTCCTTGTTTTCTGAACCCACACCGCCAGGTTGTGATTTGTTGGTTAGTGTGCACCCTCCTGTTGACAATTTCACCCGACTTCTTCCCTTTGTGGCCTAAAAGCTGAAATACACGTGTTTTCAATTTACAGGACCCCCTTCATCCCCCTACAAATTGGGTGACATTACCCCCTCCTGGTGCACCACCCTGATAGATGGCTCAAGGATAGGCCCTTGGGCACGAGCTGACTTATTCTGGTATTGTGGGGAGCACAGATTGTACATTAGAATCCCGACGTCAGCCGTTGGGCTTTGTGCTATGGTTAGACTGGTGACCCCAGTCACCCTAGACGGTACCAAATTAACACCCCTTGGAACCTCCTTCAGCGGCCTCTAACTTCCCGCAGAGGACGCCATGTTTTATCTCGGAGGAGTGTAACGGGCTCCTTTGATTTGATGAGAAACCCTGAGGGTGTTTACTTTGATGCAATTGGACAACCAAGGAGGGTCCCACCACAACATAAATTGTGGTGTGAATCCTGTGCAGGTTTCGAGAACCTTCCTATAATTGGTGCTATTTTCCCTGTGACTGCTACTAAAAATGTAGAACGCATGAACTATGTTTTTATAATCTGTTGAGACTGACCAACCTGACTCGTGATGCTGTTGAGGGGCTTGCTGAACAACCTGGGTTTGCTATGTCACTGAAGGGGGTCTGGCAAAGTGGTGACTTTCGAGAAATGCTAGTTTCCTTCCCTGAGAGTGACGACATTGACATAGATTCCATCCGTTTATCTCCCATGTAACTATGCTTTTAATTTTTACTAGCTTGCTCAAAGAGGGGCGTATTTTAGAAGTGTTGTACTAGTGATAAAGATCTTTTTAGAAGATCTGAAGGGGGAATTGTCGGAGGCAGATATTTCCATATATCCGAATTTAAGTTGTACTTCTTTCATTTATTAGTCATATTTGAAAACAGCTCGTCTTTTTCCATTTATTCTCTTGATGCTCTGTCAGCAAGCATACTATGTGTGAAAACCTTGAGTTCTTTGGAATGTATTATGGCTAGGGAGTTGTGCTTTTGTTATGGCTAGGGAGGTGGAAGAAAAGAGAGGTTTTTGGCGTTGGGAAGAGAGACCATTTTGGGGTGTGCGGGATAGAAGGTTCGAGGGTTAGACTGGTCTCAATCATATTTATATGTTGTCAAAGCTTTGAGAATATATACAACAAAATACCTATTCTGTCTCTGGTGGTTTTTTCAACTCAGCTTTAAGTGTCGGAAAGAACTTGGGAGCGAATTGAGACTTGAATTCCCTGGGAGGAAAAACTGGTCCAAAACGCAACAATACACACGCTACATCACCATGACAGCATACATACAAACATCTAGTGTGGCCTGGATGGATACGGCCTTTTCATATTTAAAGTGTTATCTTTTTCATGGACTTTAAAGGGGAACATTATC
Source organism: Nerophis lumbriciformis (assembly GCF_033978685.3). Lineage (NCBI taxonomy): Eukaryota > Metazoa > Chordata > Actinopteri > Syngnathiformes > Syngnathidae > Nerophis > Nerophis lumbriciformis. Next base: position 5,046,100 of record NC_084573.2, read on the forward strand.
ACCAGACCTGTGTAAAGTTAAAGTTAAAGTTAAAGTACCAATGATTGTCACACACACACTAGGTGTGGCGAGATTATTCTCTGCATTTGACCCATCACCCTTGATCACCCCCTGGGAGGTGAGGGGAGCAGTGGGCAGCAGCGGTGGCTGCGCCCGGGAATCATTTTGGTGATTTAACCCCCAATTCCAACCCTTGGTGCTGAGTGCCAAGCAGGGAGGTAATGGGTCCCATTTTTTATAGTCTTTGGTATGACTCGGCCGGGATTTGAACTCCCAACCTACCGATCTCAGGACGGACACTCTAACCACTAGGCCACTAAGCGTCAATATATACCTTGATGTTGCAGAAAAAAGACCATATATTTTTTTAACCGATTTCCGAACTCTAAATGGGTGAATTTTGGCGAATTAAACGCCTTTCTAATATTCGCTCTCGGAGCGATGACGTCACAACGTGACGTCACATCGGGAAGCAATCCGCCATTTTCTCAAACACCGAGTCAAATCAGCTCTGTTATTTTCCGTTTTTTCGACTGTTTTCCGTACCTTGGAGACATTATACCTGTCGGTGTGTTGTCGGAGGGTGTAACAACACGAATAGGGACGGATTCAAGTTGCACCAGTGGCCCAAAGATGCGAAAGTGGCAAGAAATTGGACGTTTGTTCCGCACACTTTACCGACGAAAGCTATGCTACGACAGAGATGGCAAGAATGTGTGGATATCCTGCGACACTCAAAGCAGATGCATTTCCAACCATAAAGTCAAAGAAATCTGCCGCCAGACCCCCATTGAATCTGCCGGAGCAATTCAGGGACAAAGCACCTCGGTAGCACGGCAAGCAATGGCGGCAGTTTGTTCCCGCAGACGAGCGAGCTAAACCCCCTGGATGTCTTGGCTCACACCGTCCCTTATGCCACCGAAGATGATCAAGAGAAGAATATCTACCCTAGCTTCCCTGGCCTGCTGACATCAACTCCAAAACTGGACGGATCAGCTTTCAGGAAAAGAGCGCGGATGAGGGTATGTCTACAGAATATATTAATTGATGAAAATTGGGCTGTCTGCACTCTCAAAGTGCATGTTGTTGCCAAATGTATTTCATATGCTGTAAACCTAGTTCATAGTTGTTAGTTTCCTTTAATGCCAAACAAACACATACCAATCGTTGGTTAGAAGGCGATCGCCGAATTCGTCCTCGCTTTCTCCCGTGTCGCTGGCTGTCGTGTCGTTTTCGTCGGTTTCTCTTGCATACGGTTCAAACCGATATGGCTCAATAGCTTCAGTTTCTTCTTCAATTTCGTTTTCGCTACCTGCCTCCACACTACAACCATCCGTTTCAATACATGCGTAATCTGTTGAATCGCTTAAGCCGCTGAAATCCGAGTCTGAATCCGAGCTAATGTCGCTATGGCTTGTTGTTCTATGCGCCATGTTTGTTTGTGTTGGCATCACTATGTGACGTCACAGGAAAATGGACGGGTGTATATAACGATGGTTAAAATTAGGCACTTTGAAGCTTTTTTTAGGGATATTGCGTGATGTGTAAAAGTTTGAAAAATACTTCGAAAAATATAATACATACTTGCCAACCTTGAGACCTCCGATTTCGGGAGATGGGGGGCGGGGGGCGTGGTCAGGGGAGGAGCGGGGCGTGGTTGGGGGCGTGGTTAAGAGGGGAGGAGTATATTGACAGCTAGAATTCACCAAGTCAAGTATTTCATACATAAATATATATATATATATATATATATATATATATATATATATATATATATATATATATATATATATATATATATATATATATATATATATATATATATGTATATCCTGAAAATATGCAAACAAAACTGTGTTTAGATAATTGATACTTCAAACTTGCATAAATAAATCTTAAGGAATATAACATAACTTGGCTTCTGAGAGCTTCAAAATGTAATGAATAAAATGCTAAAGTTGTTGATAAACAAGCAATTATTTTAATAATTAAATATGGTCATTTGAAATGAATTATGATCATTTAAAATTAATTATTTCAAATATGTTTATTTTAATGTATAATTATATGGCTGGATGTAATAAGGAGTCAGAAAAAATACAAATAAAAATACAATTAATTTTGATGTTTTTAGCAAAATATAGTAAAAATGTATTTCGTTTTTGTTTTTTTTAAATTAGTAAATATATTTATTTTTAGGTAAGGTAAACATAATAATACAATTTATCTCTAGTGTGGATGATTTAGTTCTTGTCACCCTGTTGTCTTCCCGATTTTCAGCCGGAGCTGGAGGCCGCGCCCCCTCCAGCTCCGGCTGATAATCGGGAGATTTTCGGGAGAATATTTGTCCCGGGAGGTTTTCGGGAGAGGCGCTGAATTTCGGGAGTCTCCCGGAAAATTCGGGAGGGTTGGCAAGTATGAGTTGTTCTTTTGAAGAAGAAATAATTATTTGCAAGTAATTTCTCAGTGTGGTGGTTTTGATAAGACAGAAAATATTGCTTGACTCAGAAATTATTTCAGTCCTTCATCTTGACGTTACCAGTTCACCTCCAAGTAAATGGTAAATGGGTTATACTTGTGTAGCGCTTTTCTACTTTCAAGGCACTCAAAGCGCTTTGACAGTATTTCCACATTCACCCATTCACACACACATTCACACACTGATGCAAGGTGCTAACCACCACCCATCAGGAGCAAGGGTGAAGTGTCTTGCTCAAGGACGCAACTGACGTGACTAGGTTGGTCGAAAGCTGGGGATCAAACCAGGGATCCTCGGGTTGCTGGCACGGCCACTCTCCCAACTGCGCCACGCCATCCCAGGACTAGATGTGTCATCACAAGTCCTTCAGCAATGATGAATGCAGATATTATCAATCACAGGGCAAGGTATTTATTATTATTTTTAGGTACTATGCCTCTTCTTTTTAGTTGGAAAATGGCGGTAATAGCCTACATCTTCCTCCAGAAGAGAACATGTCTGTGACCTCTCAGATGATCCAGGAACTGGAACCTCCCACTAGGGGTGTTGCTAAGCATAAAGCTCGACTAGGACACAGCCCCCACTATAATTACTTTGGACCCCTCCAAACACACACACACACACACACACACACACACACACACACACACACACACACACACACACACACACACACACACACACACACACACACACACACACACACACACACACGCACACACACACACGTTTGTCTCTGCTTCAAGGGAAATAATGATGACATGTAGTCTCTTCTCAAGGTTAGGGCTATCACTTCTGCATTCCGAAGTCCAAATTAGGGCCTCTTCCCTATGAGGAGTGATCCAGCCCAGCTGCGAAAGTCAAACTAAGGGGTCTTATCTTATTATGTGCTCAAACTGAAATACTACTATTTACTTAAACTTGGCTCTTCGCTTTCTCCAAGGTGAATATAAACCTTCACCATAAGCAAAACATAATATGAGTTCATTAATTCACTTCAGCATCTAATGGTGCATCACAATTGGTGTTTTGTAGGAAGAATGTTGTTCCTGTTTTGCGTGGGCCTTGTGTGTCCTCACCCAGCCAGTCTCTGGTAAACAATGTCCCATCATGCTGACATCCACTGAATGTGAGGGCTCATAAAACACCACATAAACATACAAACCCTGTTTCCATATGAGTTGGGAAATTGTGTTAGATGTAAATATAAACGGAATGCAATGATTTGCAAATCATTTTCAACCCATATTCAGTTGAATATGCTACAAAGACAACATATTTGATGTTCAAACTCATAAACTTTTTTTTTTTTTTTTTTTGCAAATAATCATTAACTTTAGAATTTGATGCCAGCAACACGTGACAAAGAAGTTGGGAAAGGTGGCAATAAATACTGATAAAGTTGAGGAATGCTCATCAAACACTTATTTGGAACATCCCACAGGTGAGCAGGCAAATTGGGAACAGGTGGGTGCCATGATTGGGTATAAAAGTAGATTCCATGAAATGCTCAGTCATTCACAAACAAGGATGGGGCGAGGGTCACCACTTTGTCAACAAATGCGTGAGCAAATTGTTGAACAGTTTAAGGAAAACCTTTCTCAACCAGCTATTGCAAGGAATTTAGGGATTTCACCATCTACGCTCCGTAATATCATCAAAGGGTTCAAAGAATCTGGAGAAATCACTGCGCGTAAGCAGCTAAGCCCGTGACCTTCGATCCCTCAGGCTGTACTGCATCAACAAGCGACATCAGTGTGTAAAGGATATCACCACATGGGCTCAGGAACACTTCAGAAACCCACTGTCAGTAACTACAGTTGGTCGCTACATCTGTAAGTGCAAGTTAAAACTCTCCTATGCAAGGCGAAAACCGTTTATCAACAACACCCAGAAACGCCGTCGGCTTCGCTGGCCTGAGCTCATCTAAGATGGACTGATACAAAGTGGAAAAGTGTTCTGTGGTCTGACGAGTCCACATTTCAAATTGTTTTTGGAAACTGTGTCCTTCGGACCAAAGAGGAAAAGAACCATCCGGATTGTTATAGGCGCAAAGTGTAAAAGCCAGCATGTGTGATGGTATGGGGGTGTATTAGTGCCCAAGACATGGGTAACTTACACATCTGTGAAGGCGCATATAATGCTGAAAGGTACATACAGGTTTTAGAGCAACATATGTTGCCATCCAAGCAACGTTACCATGGACGCCCCTGCTTATTTCAGCAAGACAATGCCAAGCCACGTGTTACATCAACGTGGCTTCATAGTAAAAGAGTGCGGGTACTAGACTGGCCTGCCTGTAGTCCAGACCTGTCTCCCATTGAAAATGTGTGGCGCATTATGAAGCCTAAAATAGCACAACGGAGACCCCCGGACTGTTGAACAACTTAAGCTGTACATCAAGCAAGAATGGGAAAGAATTCCACCTGAGAAGCTTCAAAAATGTGTCTCCTCAGTTCCCAAACGTTTACTGAGTGTTGTTAAAAGGAAAGGCCATGTAACACAGTGGTGAACATGCCCTTTCCCAACTACTTTGGCACGTGTTGCAGCCATAAAATTCTAAGTTAATTATTATTTGCAAAAAAAAAAAATTAAGTTTATGAGTTTGAACATCAAATATCTTGTCTTTGTAGCATATTCAACTGAATATTAGAAAGGCGCTTAATTCGCCAAAATTCACCCATTTAGAATTCGGAAATCGGTTAAAAAAATATATGGTCTTTTTTCTGCAACATCAAGGTATATATTGACGCTTACATAGGTCTGGTGATAATGTTCCCCTTTAAAGGATTCTGTGACCAAATACAAACGCATGCTACTTCCAATCCTATAAGTACAAGATGTATTTAATCTCAACTTTATTCGTGCCTCTCCGGTAGTGATGTCATGCATGAATGTCACTTTTCAACAGTAGGATGTGTGTTTTGGTGCAAACATGGTGCTTGTATTGTGAATCTACATCCTGTGATTCCTGGGCCAAAGGTTGGCTTACTGGTGATGAAATAGCAAGAATCTAAATGTTGGTTAAAGATTCATCTTCAAGTATTTTGTCTGACATGTTCATGCTGTATTGCTTTGTTTCTTCTGCCTGTCTCACTTTGCTGGATGCATCATATTCAGACTAATGTCTGGCCTTACTTAGAGTTTGTTTACTTTTCCGAACTAAGAGTTTCCTCGCTTGTCTCCAACCCTTCCCCCATGCATTCCTGAGGTCAGATAAAATGTGTGTGCCTCAGCGACACTCTCCTGCAAACTTTTGAAGCCTCAAATAAAGAAATACATAAAAAAGTATTATCTGAACATTTCTTATTAAATAGATTATCAAATTTTAAAACACTTTACTAAGACACGTTACTTTTGCTTGTCCTTATGTCATACTTGCCAACCCTCCCGGATTTTCCGGGAGACTCCCGAAATTCAGCGCCTCTCCCGAAAACCTCCCGGGACAAATTTTCTCCCGAAAATCTCCCGAAATTCAGGCGTAGCTGGAGGCCGCGCCCGTTCCAGCTCCATGCGGACCTGAGTGACGTGTTGACAGCCTGTTCACACGTCCGCTTTCCCACAATATAAACAGCTAATGATGGAGGGCGAGTTCTTGGTTTCTTATGTGGGTTTATTGTTAGGCAGTTTCATTAACGTCCTCCCAGCGCGGTAACAACACACAACAACAGCAGTCACGTTTTGGTCTACAGTAAAGCAGTTGGTCTGCCGTAAACAGCAATGTTGTGACACTTTTAAACAGGACAATACTGCCATCTACTGTACATGCATATGTGACCCACCCATAATGTGTCACATTTTTGTATTGATTTATTTATTTTATTTTGTGGTTTGAATTCGTTTTTGGAGCTGTCATTACACATTTATCAGTATTCACATTGGTCAGTAGGGGGCAGTAGGGCGTTTCTTCCCAATTGAATGCTATCACCTGCAGACCGGAAGTGTCTTGTCATTCTGATGAGAGCGACCAGTCTGTGAACAATTGAAACATCCTGTGTGGTTTTTCCTCCTGTTTAACAGGTTAGTTTTGGTGAATCAACTCACTGAATAATATCCATGTGATCTTTATAAGTTTAAGTACACATTCTGATGGTGGAGCCTAACTCTAAAGTGTTTGTGAGTTGTAGTTTGTATTTGTGAATGAATCCAGTGCACAGCTGCAGTAATCAATACAAAAAGGCGACGTGAGTGCGCAATGTTTATATAGGAACTTCTGATCCTAATTCAGACTCCCAAATTAGAGCTCCCGTTTTCTTATTGATTTTATAATGTATATTTGTATAATGTGTGTGTTCTGAAATAGTGACAGAGAATAGAACAAGGATGGCTAATTCAACAACAATGAGTAGATGAGTGTTATGTGTGTTTATATGTGTAAATAAATGAACACTGAAATTCAAGTATTTCTTTATATATATATATATATATATATATATATGTAAAAAAAAAATATATATAGCTAGAATTCACTGAAAGTCAAGTATTTCTTATATAAATATATATATATGTATACATATATATATATATATATATATATCTTAACCACGCCCCAACCACGCCCCCCGCCCCACCCCCGACCACGCCCCCCACCCCCACCCCCCACCTCCCGAAATGGGAGGTCTCAAGGTTGGCAAGTATGAGTTCCATATACATTCAATATAACTGGAAGGATGCAGCATGACTAGTAGGAGTCAATATGAGAGGAATGCAATAATGTAGCTTGTAGTATAAATTGCAAGACTGTATCAGTCCATGTGTTTAGTGCACACATTACAGTCGAGCCAAACAGCCCTGAAAAAATATTAGAATATCCAACACTCAGGCTACAATGTATGAGGAGAAGCAATTAGCATTTTAAAGTATAATGGTAGCTGAGTTCCCTGTAATAACTCCAAACACTCACAGAAAATACACAAATTGCATTTTAATGCCATAGTGCAAACAATAACCATTGTCAAGTTGTTGTTTTTTAAGTAAAGAACAATGCTATTAGCTTGAACAATTTATACAGTAAATTTGGTGAGTGCATTAAAAGCAGTACTAGTTAATTATTTTCGTATTTATCTGATTTAAAGTCAAATACAGTTTATATACTTGTCTGTCTATCTGTGTTGGCCCTGCGATGAGGCGGCGACGTGTCCAGGGTGTATCCCGCCTTCCGCCAAGATGCAGCTGAGATAGGCTCCAGCACCCCCTGCGACCCCGAAAGGGACACGCGGTAGATAAATGGATGGATGGATCATTTGTTGCCGTGTTTTTTTTTGTGTAGACACCATGAAAACATACATTTAGAATGAATCGTTCATGACTTGCCCATCGCTATGAGTCTTTGGCCCCGCCCCTAAGTGACGCATGCGTGGAGGATATGCGCTTTGCAGCAAAGTCGTCCTTTACTCCACACACGCTTCTAAGCCTCGCTACTAACTACACTTTATTCATCCTCCGTGTCAGGATAAACTCCACTCGTCTCAGTCAACTTTGGATATTATTAGGCCCGCGTAGCTTGCTAGTTGTTTTAGCGCGCTAGTTAGCTTAGCATGCTAGTTAGCTTAGCGTGCTAGTTAGCTTAGCTTGTTAGCTGCTAACCAAGAGACGCGGATTTGATCAACACATCGCTTAGTCAAGATCAAGTGTGAGTGTAAAGTGTTGTGATTGTGTGAAAATGTGCGAAAGAACGATGGCAGAGTACAAAGAGGAACTTTCCAGAACAAAAGAAGAGAACAAAAGACTACGTCAACTACTGGAGGCTGTTTACAAGAAACCTCAAGTTGTGTTCCACGGAACAGGTTTGTTTACTTCTTACTCTCACATGTTTACTAACTTTATATTTCATCATTAACATGAACATGACGTGTTAGATTAATTTTGATTAATAGGTGTACTCAGACACATGATTGTTATTGTGTTATTAATGTGATTATCAGACAGCAGTCATTTCCATTAGATAATGTTCAAATATAGGTGATTTGGCACACTTATAATTAGAATAACTAAAATAATGTTGTTTTTAATCAGATATGTACCAACCCCGTTTCCATATGAGTTGGGAAATTGTGTTAGATGTAAATATAAACGGAATACAATGATTTGCAAATCATTTTCAACTAAGGCTGCAGCTAACGATTATTTTTCTATCGATTAATCTATAGATTATTTTTTCGATTAATCGGTTAATCTATAGATTATTTTTCCTTTTACCGATTATTTTTTTTATTCAAAATGAAGATGAAAAAATAAGTTTTTTCAAAAGGCATGGCTTTTATTTACAAAAAAAAAAAGTATGGCCACTCAGTCAACATTGACAACAACATGACAAAATATTCTGTAACAATGTAAACATTTAAAACTTTTAACATTTAACAAAATTTAAAAGTAGCTTATTTGCTTTTTAATGTGCAAATATAAAATAAACATACAGTGCAAATCTTAATATTCTGCAATAGTATAAGCATTTCAAAAGTAAAAGTATTGCTTATTTTGCTTTAAAATGTGCAAAAATAAAGATAAACATCCAATACAAAAAAGTGCGTATTTCCTTGAATTGGCATAGTATTCGCATGCCTCGAATTACTGCCGGGTCAAACTCGTTTCGCAAAATAATTAGCGCATGCTTGGCCTTACCGCCGGCTCAAACTCGTTTCGCAAAATATTAATTTTATTAGCGCATGTCTGGAATTTTCGCCGGGTCAAACTCGTTTCGCAAAATAATTAGCATATTTCTAGAACTTCCGCAGGGTCAATTTCGTCACGTCATGAGTGACACTTCACCTGTCATCATTTTCAAAATGAAGGAGGCTGATTTAAATAATTTGAAATCGCATAAAGGGAAGAAGATTAAGAGCTATTCAGTAGGATTTAAGGTCCAAGCTATTGAATATGCTAAAAAGAACAGTAAGCAGCTATGTTTTATTAATATACCGTAGCTGCGTGTGTCAAATATGAGTCATTAAATGACTCCCGCCTCCTGGTGGTAGAGGGCGCTAGTGATCCTTCTTGCGACTACCGGTACTGCAGAAGAAGACAACAAGCAACAAGAGTGAGCAGCGATCGTTTGCTTGCACTTTTAACAAGGAGGATTACATATCTAAAATAAAGCAGTTTTCTAAACTGGACTTTCAATGGAAGCAGGAGGTAATACTTAAAGGAAGATCTCCATCGAGACAGAGAGACTTTTAAAACTGAAGAAAGATAAGGAAGACTTCTATAAACAAGTTATCGATGCTTTTGATCAGAAGCAGCTGCGCATGGACTCATAAGTAAAGGTAAGACCATAATAAAGTTTTTTTTTTTTTAATTAAATATGCTTTTCATGATGGTATCCTTACATCACTCAAATTTATAAGCGCAGGCCTAAATTTACCCCACGCCTTTTGGTAAGGGCAGGAGTGAGAAGAGGTTTTAAATTAATTAGCCCCGGCGGCTATTCAAGGAAATACGGTATGCGACGCGTCGACGCACAAAAACAGCGTCGACGTATTTATGTAATCGATGACGTCGACTACGTCGACGCGTCGTTTCAGCCTTATTTTCAACCCATATTCAGTTGAATATGCTACAAAGACAACATATTTGATGTTCAAACTGATAAACATTTTTTTTTTTTTTTGCAAAAAATCATTAACTTTAAAATTTGATGCCAGCAACATGTGACAAAGAAGTTGGGAAAGGTGGCAATAAATACTGATAAAGTTGAGGAATGCTCATCAAACACTTATTTGGAACATCCCACAGGTGTGCAGGATAATTGGGAACAGGTGGGTGCCATGATTGGGTATAAAAACAGCTTCCCAAACGCTGAAAAACGTCACCAGATACTAAATAATTAGCACGTGTTAAAGGGGAACATTATCACAATTTCAGAAGGGTTAAAACCGTTAAAAATCAGTTCCCAGTGGCGTATTTTATTTTTCGAAGTTTTTTTCAAAATTTTACCCATCACGCAATATCCCTAAAAAAGCTTCAAAGTGCCTGATTTTAACCATCGTTATATACAGGTAAAAGCCAGTAAATTAGAATATTTTGAAAAACTTGATTTATTTCAGTAATTGCATTCAAAAGGTGTAACTTGTACATTATATTTATTCATTGCACACAGACTGATGCATTCAAATGTTTATTTCATTTAATTTTGATGATTTGAAGTGGCAACAAATGAAAATCCAAAATTCCGTGTGTCACAAAATTAGAATATTACTTAAGGCTAATACAAAAAAGGGATTTTTAGAAATGTTGGCCAACTGAAAAGTATGAAAATGAAAAATATGAGCATGTACAATACTCAATACTTGGTTGGAGCTCCTTTTGCCTCAATTACTGCGTTAATGTGGCGTGGCGTGGAGTCGATGAGTTTCTGGCACTGCTCAGGTGTTATGAGAGCCCAGGTTGCTCTGATAGTGGCCTTCAACTCTTCTGCGTTTTTGGGTCTGGCATTCTGCATCTTCCTTTTCACAATACCCCACAGATTTTCTATGGGGCTAAGGTCAGGGGAGTTGGCGGGCCAATTTAGAACAGAAATACCATGGTCCGTAAACCAGGCACGGGTAGATTTTGCACTGTGTGCAGGCGCCAAGTCCTGTTGGAACTTGAAATCTCCATCTCCATAGAGCAGGTCAGCAGCAGGAAGCATGAAGTGCTCTAAAACTTGCTGGTAGACGGCTGCGTTGACCCTGGATCTCAGGAAACAGAGTGGACCGACACCAGCAGATGACATGGCACCCCAAACCATCACCCAACCATGCAAATTTTGCATTTCCTTTGGAAATCGAGGTCCCAGAGTCTGGAGGAAGACAGGAGAGGCACAGGATCCACGTTGCCTGAAGTCTAGTGTAAAGTTTCCACCATCAGTGATGGTTTGGGGTGCCATGTCATCTGCTGGTGTCGGTCCACTCTGTTTCCTGAGATCCAGGGTCAACGCAGCCGTCTACCAGCAAGTTTTAGAGCACTTCATGCTTCCTGCTGCTGACCTGCTCTATGGAGATGGAGATTTCAAGTTCCAACAGGACTTGGCGCCTGCACACAGCGCAAAATCTACCCGTGCCTGGTTTACGGACCGTGGTATTTCTGTTCTAAATTGGCCCGCCAACTCCCCTGACCTTAGCCCCATAGAAAATCTGTGGGGTATTGTGAAAAGGAAGATGCAGAATGCCAGACCCAAAAACGCAGAAGAGTTGAAGGCCACTATCAGAGCAACCTGGGCTCTCATAACACCTGAGCAGTGCCAGAAACTCATCGACTCCATGCCACGCCGCATTAACGCAGTAATTGAGGCAAAAGGAGCTCCAACCAAGTATTGAGTATTGTACATGCTCATATTTTTCATTTTCATACTTTTCAGTTGGCCAACATTTCTAAAAATCCCTTTTTTGTATTAGCCTTAAGTAATATTCTAATTTTGTGACACACGGAATTTCGGATTTTCATTTGTTGCCACTTCAAATCATCAAAATTAAATGAAATAAATATTTGAATGCATCAGTCTGTGTGCAATGAATAAATATAATGTACAAGTTACACCTTTTGAATGCAGTTACTGAAATAAATCAAGTTTTTCAAAATATTCTAATTTACTGGCTTTTACCTGTACTGTTGCGTTTTGGACCAGTTGTTCCTCCCAGGGAATTCAAGTCACAAGTCGCTCCCAAGCTCTTTACGACACTTAAAGCTGAGTTGAAAAAACCACCAGAGACAGAATAGGTATTTTGTAATATATTGGCAAAGCTTTGTGAATATATTTTTTGAGACCAGTCCAGCCTATAACATTCTATCGCGCCGCCAAAAATGGTCTGTCCCCCGAAACACCCTCTCCCCCCTTAAGTCCCTGGCAGTCCTCTGTCTCTAGCCAAAACAAATGCTTATCAAAACACATTCCAAAGAATTCAAGGTTAACACACACAGTTTACTTGCAGACAACCAAAAGACCACATTTGGAAGAAAAACACTAGCTGTTTTGTAATATGACATTGAAATCAAAAGAAGTAACATTTAAATTCGGATATATGTAAATATCTGCCTCCGACAATTCCCCCTTCAGATCTTCTAAAAAGATCTTTATCACTAGTACAACACTTCTAAAATACGCCCCTCTTTGAGCAAGCTAGTAAAAATTTAAAAGCATAGTTACATGGGAGATAAACGGATGGAATCTATGTCATTGTCGTCACTGTCAGGGAAGGAAACTAGCATTTCTCGAAAGTCACCACTTTGCTTGACCCCCTTCAGTGACATAGCAAATCCAGGTTGTTCAGCAAGCCCCTCAACAGCATCACGAGTCAGGTTGGTCAGTCTCAACAGATTATAAAAAACATAGTTAATGCGTTCTACATTTTTAGTAGCAGTCACAGGGAAAATAGCACCAATTATAGGAAGGTTCTGGAAACCTGCACAGGATTCACACCACAATTTATGTTGTGGTGGGACCCCCCTTGGTTGTCCAATTGCATCAAAGTAAACACCCTCAGGGTTTCTCATCAAATCAAAGGAGCCCGTTACACTCCTCCGAGATAAAACATGGCGTCTTCTGCGGGAAGTTAGAGAGGCCGCTGAAACAGGAGTTCCAAGGGGTGTTAATTTGGTACCCTCTAGGGCAGTGGTTCTCAAACTTTTTTTGTCATCCCCCACTTTGGACAAGGGGGAGTTTTCAAGCCCCACCTGCCCCCATCGCCCCAACAGAGCGCTAATGCCAAGCTTTAACATTTTCAAATTTATTGAACATCAAGTTGTATACATTCGAACTCAATAACATAAAATAACATTAAGTTCAATAATAAATAAAATAACTGTGCAGCTGTGGTATAACTTGCATCAAGTTCAATAATAAATAAAATAACTTCCATCAAGTTCAATAATAAATAAAACAAAAGTGTTATAACTTGCATCAAGTTCAATAATAAATCAAAAAAAGTGTTATAACTTGCATCACGTTCAATAATAAATAAAAAAAACTGTTATAACTTGCATCAAGTTCAATAATAAATCCAAAAAAGTGTTATAACTTGCATCACGTTCAGTAATAAATCAAAAAAGTGTTATAACTTGCATCAAGTTCAATAATAAATCAAATAAAAGTGTTATAACTTGCATCAAGTTCAATAATAAATCAAAAAAAGTGTTATAACTTGCATCAAGTTCAATAATAAATCAAAAAAAGTGTTATAACTTGCATCAAGTTCAATAATAAATAAAACAAAAGTGTTATAACTTGCATCAAGTTCAATAATAAATCAAAAAAAGTGTTATAACTTGCATCAAGTTCAATAATAAATCAAATAACTTGCATCAAGTTCAATAATAAATACAATAAAAGTGCCACTTTGCAATCTTTGCAAAAAAAAAAGGAGGAGCTATGCATTTGGCAAGACAGGGCAAGTGACAGCACTTTCCCCCAGGAGAGCCACCTTGCTTCACTGTGAAACAGCACGGCTGTATGATCAGCTCCCATTTCCTCACACAGTGCAGAGAACAGTCGCGCTTTCAGTGGTCGTGTTTTGATCAAATTCACCGCGCTCACAACATCTGTTAAAACCTCATTGAGTTCGGGGCTGAGCTGCCTTGACGCGAGTGCTTCCCGGTGAATGACACAGTGTGTGCCCGTCACATTTTTGTTTCTCTGCAGGCTCTGGCTCTGGCTCGACGACCTTTGAGGTGTGAGTCACAAATGTATATATTTGTGTAATTGTGATCCACACATTAGCCTGCTACCCATCCGCTCGAAAGTTTGTTCCGCTTAGCCCCGCCCCCATTAGTTACTGTTGCTATGTCTGTCAAACTTTCGCTCCTACCGAGAAATATAAAGCCTACAGTAAAAATAAGTACCGGTAATTTCCATTTATTTATATAGCGGATTTCACAGACAGAATCACAAAGTGATTTACAGTGTGTATAGAAAATGAAAGCATAGTAAAAAAAATAATCTAAAAATATAATAATTAAAAAAAAAATTTAAAGTGAAATTTCCTCCCGTTCCTCGCGCCCCACCTGTCATGTCTCTATTCCCCACCAGTGGGGCGCGCCCCACACTTTGAGAAACGCTGCTCTAGGGTGACTGGGGTCACCAGTCTAACCATAGCACAAAGTCCAACGGCTGACGTCGGGATTCTAATGTACAATCTGTGCTCCCCACAATACCAGAATAAGTCAGCTCGTGCCCAAGGGCCTATCCTTGAGCCATCTATCAGGGTGGTGCACCAGGAGGGGTTAATGTCACCCAATTTGTAGGGGGATGAAGGGGGTCCTGTAAATTGAAAACACGTGTATTTCAGCTTTTGGGCCACAAAGGGAAGAAGTCGGGTGAAATTGTCAACAGGAGGGTACACACTAGCCAACAAATCACAACCTGACGGTGTGGGTTCAGAAAACAAGGAGATAAGACAGTTTGAGCCATTAGTGTCAGTCAACTTAAAAGGGGCGGGGTAAGTGTGGGGAAAGGGACGTCCAGCGGAACAAGCAACACAGTCACCCAGGTTTTGGCTCTTAGCCATGCTAGTCATCCACCTAAGCCACAGGTTGCCTGCACCTGCTCCTAATGTCAAAGCTACCAGGTCTTCGGTGGTGATGTCATTAGTATACACAGATGTGAGAGCCTTTGTAAGCATAACACCTGCTCTGGCAATTGTAAGGGAAAGGGGGTTCTGGGACCGATCAAAGTTCCTCTGAAAGGTCATCCCTCTCAGAATAACTTTGAATTGTGGAGGTATGTTGGCATATAAAGGGTCATGGTAGTCTAAGGGCCCTGTGTAGTGGGTTACCTGCTTCCAAAAGGGGCACCACTTACCAGAGTATGTTGTCCGCATCCGACACCAATAGTTCAGGTTTGAGTCGTAACAAAGATAGAGGTTACTAGCACGGTAAGAACTAATTTTTCCCTCGCACTTAATCACTCTGCATAGGTCAAAAAAGTAAGTCTTGCTGTCCCCCTTGACCAAGTCTATTTTAAGTCCGCCGTACGTTCTATGACACTTGTCAGTCACTGTCGTCGGGAAGGAAGAATTGAGACACAAGGTCAGTAGAGCAAGCCCAAACATCAGTCCGTCAGGGAATCCTACTGGGTATAACATACTGCCTTTCATCTATCAAAATCAGAGTAATTCCGGTAACGAGACGGGGATAAACATCAAACTTTTCACTTAATGTAACGACACAAATTCTTATGCTGAAAACAAGCAAGAAAAACTAAGAAACATCTAGCATATGGACTGGTCTCAATCAATGGTATACAATATAGAAGTTGATCAGAGTATTGTAGGTAGAAAATCTGGAAGATCTACACGACGGTAGACGGCAGCTCAACGGAGAGAGGTGTCTCTCAGCGTCGTCTTCTGGGCCCCTTCCGTGGCAGGCTCCTCCTCGGGAGTGCGGAGGTAGAGGTGGTACCAGGTGTCCCCTGTACCAGCTAGTCGAAGGGCGTGGGACGTCCATACCACGACCTTGAAGGGACCATTCCACCTGGGCTCCGAACACTTGCGTTTGATGACCTTGATCTTGACCCTCTCAGTGGACGGAAGGGAATCTGGAGTGGCGGGCTGTCATCCTCGAATCTGTACAGAAGAACTGGCACACAAATTCTGCATTTTGTGTAAAATACCATTTTGGTTTTACGCTGATTCCTTCTTCCAGGGGGGTGTTGATCCTGGGAAGGGGCTGACCTGTATGTAGTTCATAGGGTGAAAAACTCAAAGGGCGGTAAAACAGTTTTATTCACGGACATTCGAATGATCATTAACGCTAATTGCAACATGTCAATCCAATTCAATTTGGTCTGTGCACAGATTTTAGCCAATTCGTTTTTGATATTCTGGTTCATCCTTTCAACCTTACCTTGGGACTGAAGATGGTACCCCCAAACCGAACCTGTGTTCTAGTCCAAGAGCATTTTCGACCAAGGCTAAGTGAGTAATTTTAAAATGGGTGTTTTGTCTGACCTAATCTTTTTGGGGAAACCATGTCGGGGAATTAGGTCATTCACAAGCCATTTAATTACTGATTTTGCATCCTCTTTTGAGGTTGGGGTTGCTTCCGGCCAAACTCTGTGATTGTCAACACAAGTCAGCAAGTATCTTTTCCCTTTCACCGGATTGATCATATCAATGAAGTCAAAAACTATACACGGTTCACCCTCACCTCCTCCATATTCCAAATTGATCTACTAAACTACAATCGGTGTGCAAAATCGTTATTTTCAAGTTAAATTTAGTTATAACTTCTCACCCACGGGAAAAATGTTAAAACTATGGAATGTGTCAGAGTCGGATGATTGTCGATTTTGTTGTAAGGAGTCTGAATCCACCCTCAACTCCTCCCCCTTCTGTTTCTGAAAAAGAGACTGTGTCAGTAATACTATCACTTTCAGAAATATCCAAGAATAAGGTCAGCTAATAGTCAAGTACAGCAAGAGCAGGGGCGGAGGACAGGTCATGTTTGAGGTCAATGAAAGTCATTTCAGTCTCTGTGGACCACTGGAGGGTGGTATTAGGGTAGGGGACCCCTTAGCGAAATCAGAAATAACTCAAACTCAACTAAACCCTAAATTTTATGTAACTTATTCAATATGGTGAAAGCTTCAAAATATGCCTATATTTATATCGACACAAATACTAGAAAAACACTAACCTTATGGCGGATGCTTTTCACAATAGTAATTTGACATTTCACCACGCCTGGTGGCCACAATAACAAATTAAGTCAAGCTCATGTTGTAGAAAGTCGAATGATGTGGACACGTTTGTTACTGACTACATTCTATCAGACTTCTGTCATGGCGTATGTAATAAGCAACTATAATTGTTTGATATGCTTAAATGTAATGTGTCGTTTTAGCTCAGCTGTTGTGTAGCTGCTAGCTCCTCGTAGCCTACAGCCGGGGTGTCCAAAGTGCAGCCCATAGCTATGTGCTTAATAGAAAATTTAAACAATAGAAAATGTGGTATTTGGGTGTCGGTGCAATGAGTGGCAGCTATGCCGTGTTTTATCATTGGACTTAAGTCTTTGGTTATGTAGGCGGGGCAAAGAGCAAGGGAACAATGTGGGACAGCCATTGTGTCCATCTTATACTATGCTAGTTGTAGCAAAGATATGTCAACATGAGCAGCCACACCTTGAGTTCCAACATATATAAATATATAGGAGTCAAAGGCCTCCTGGCATGAACATGAGGCGAGTCGGGTGGCGGTACACACGGAAGCATCTCAGTCAGCCAGGGTTTTCACTGATAGAGCAGTTGGAGATGTCAGCCATTTCTGGTGTTTCAGGCTGTGGTATGAGCTCATGGAGGAGCTTTGGTAGTGGTGTCGCAGCTTGGTGCCGTCAGGTAACACCAGGAAGGTTCCTTCTGTGCGATATTGAATGTCAGGGTACAGTCTGTAAAGGAGGTCATTACCAATTAGGCAAGGTGTGTGCAGGTCAACCACGGAGGGGTGCTTCAACGAGAGTCCAGCAATCTGAACCGGAAGAGGTTTGGTGACCGGTAACATTCTTGTGACCTCAGCGAAGCCTTCGACCTTCAAAAAGGAAGCACACAGTTTCTTTGGTACCTCTGCATTCACAAATGAGTGGGTGGCACCAGTGTCAATCACAAACTGATAACATTGTCCGTTGACACTTATGTCCAGCAGGGGGCCTGTCTGTATTTCCTGCTGGGGCTTCTGCCTTGGGCGTCCTTTGACATGCCTGTATGATGTTTTGGCTGCAATTGGGAGCCTGTCTCGTTCAGAGGAGTTAGGACATTCACGTTGCCAGTGACCCGGCTGGTCACAGATGAAACAGTTTTCACCCTGTCTTGGCCTTAAAGCACCGTGTCCACCACCCGAGTCCAACCGTCTGGTCGCACGTCTGTTGAGGATTCTTTCCTCCACCTGCTGGGACTCAAAAGCAAGGTCACCCACTGCTGAATATACGCTAGCTGATCTTTGACCTTTTGGTTCTTTTAACTTTTCATCTTCAGCGATCTGTAATTTAAGTAGTTGTTTCCTTGTTACTCTACCACCAGCCTTGTTGTTTTCATCCTGCTCTGTCCAATTTTGCATGTGATGAATAAGATGTCCCTGCCATGTGTTGTTTCTGGCACCGTGTATATCAGGGTTAGCTTTGTCCAAAGTGTTTAGCCAAAGGTTCCCTCTCTGAGGTACAGGTGGGAAAGCAAGGTCAACAATGGCTTGCATGTGACGGCAAAATGCTTATATTGAAATTGGCCCCTAATAGCAGCTTTATGTGTCAACAATGTCTGGTATGCACGCGCGAGGTTGCCATCTGCCGGAGGAAAATGGTCAGACGTGCAAAGGAAGGGGTTAAGAATTTGAGCCGATGGAGACATTTTAAGTTTTGGAGGTAGGTTCAATCATAGAGGGGGCGTGTGAGTACCTCCCTCCCTTGTCAATGGAGTAGGGGGCGTTGGCTTAGTCAAAGTTTGGGCGGGTCGTTTGAATAGTCTTGCGCATGCGCGACATGCTAAAGAACAGCCCGTCCATTTGATCTTATTCTTCTCTAACTTTCTTTTCTCTTCCGTCAAACGTTTACATTCTCGAGCACATAAGTTCTGTAAGCCTTCTTTTAAACCGTTAGGTTTCTCGCCCTGTGCTCGAGCCATGTCCTTATCTAATTCACCTTGTTCCCCCCCTCCGTCTATCCCCGCGGATAGACGGAGCAACACACACACACACAAGCGAGCGCACACACACACACACACACAAGCACGCGTATGCTCTCAGCACACACACACAACCAGCAGCACACACACACCCACGCAACCAGCAGCACACACACACACAAGGAAAAAGCTGCACGAAAGCTCTTTCTCTGTGTTTCACTTTACCATAAAACTTCCAGTTACTTTTCTTTATTTACCAAAGGTTTGAGTTCACGACTTTTCGAGTATTGTAAACTCCTTCTTAACCCTTTCAAGAAACGTTCTCTTTTTTTTTTTTTTTTTTTTTTTTTTTTAAACTCTACCTGCTAATTTCATTGTTGACAACAGTACAGTCATCACACTTCCTCCCCAACCGCCATCACATTCTTATCTGTCACACTCCGTGGCCATTGTGTCTTTTGTCTCAGAATTTATCGTACCATACGAAGGGCCTCAAACCCATTACTCAGAATTTATCGTACCGTACGAAGGGCCTCAAACCCATTACTCAGAATTTATCGTACCGTACGAAGGGCCTCAAACCCATTACTCAGAATTTATCGTACCGTACCAAGGGCCTCAAACCCGTTACTCAGAATTTATCGTACAGTACCAAGGGCCTCAAACCCGTTACTCAGAATTTATCGTACAGTACGAAGGGCCTCAAACCCGTTACTCGTTTAGGCGACGACCAATGACCCAGGGTGAGCTACACCCAACTATTAGTTTATTCGTCAATGAAACTGCCCGTCACGGTAGTCGAGACACAATGACACGAGTTGACCGCTTATTTACAACTTTTTATGTAATGGCGGACAAGGCAAAAATGCAATCAATCCATTAAAATGTCCACTCTGTGTCTGGGGTACAAACAGTGTTTGACTTACCGTATTTTCCGCACTATAAGGCGCACCTAAAAACCACAAATTTTCTCAAAAGCTGACAGTGCGCCTTATAACCCGGTGCGCTTTATATATGGATAAATATTAAGATTCATTTTCATAAAGTTTCGGTCTCGTAACTACGGTAAACAGCCGCCATCTTTTTTCCCGGGAGAACAGGAAGCGCTTCTTCTTCTACGCAAGCAACCGCCAAGGTAAGCACCCGCCCCCATAGAACAGGAAGCGCTTCTTCTTCTACTGTAAGCAACCACCCGCCCGCGTAGAAGAAGAAAAAGCGCGCGGATATTACCGTACTTCATTTCCTTTGTGTGTTTACATCTGTAAAGACCACAAAATGGCTCCTACTAAACGACAGGGATCCGGTTCATGAAAAGACGCAATCTCTCCATCCGCACACGGATTACTATTTCACAGCAACTGATATTCCTGTGAACCGCACTGTGGATACAACGGGAGCACGTACGGTGAATATTCGCACCACAGGGAATGAGAAGTCATCCTTCACTGTGGTTCTAGCTTGCCATGCTAATGGCCAGAAACTTCCACCCATGGTGATATTCAAAAGGAAGACCTTGCCAAAAGAGACCTTTCCAGCCGGCGTCATCATAAAAGCTAACTCGAAGGGATGGATGAAGAAAAGATGAGCGAGTGGTTAAGGTAAGTTTAAGTTTACGCGAAGAGGCCGGGTGGCTTTTTTCACGCAGCTTCGTCCATGTTGATATACGATTCCATGCGCGCCCACATCACGCTGGTTTTAATATATTATTAAAGTTTGACTGACCTATTTGACTGTTTTTTTGACATTCCTTTAGCGCAGTTAGATGCGGCTTACAACACGGGGCGGCTTATAGGTGGACAAAGTTTTGAAATATGCCGTTCATTGAAGGCGCGGCTTATAACCCAGGGCGCCTTATGGTGCGGAAAATACGGTACATACTTCAAGACAGACTCCCAAAGCAGATTTTAGAAAAAGGCTCTGCTTACCTTGTTTTATGTTTGGCCACTATTGAGTCTGTCCAGAAGAGTGCAGGAGGTGTCCAATTCTCAGCGTGTCGCACCGGACGAGGCCCCCAAATTCTTGCGTTTTGGACCAGTTGTTCCTCCCAGGGAATTCAAGTCACAAGTCGCTCCCAAGCTCTTTACGACACTTAAAGCTGAGTAGAAAAACCACCAGAGACAGAATAGGTATTTTGTAATATATTTGCAAAGCTTTGCATATATACATTGAGACCAGTCCAGCATAGAACATTCAATCGCTCTCTTGACCAAACCCCCTCTCCTCTTAAGTCTCTCTCTAACATTCCTCACTTCAAGGTTAAGCACCCAGTTTTGCAGACAACCAAAAGACCACACTTGGAAGAAAAACACTAGCTGTTTTGTAATATGAAAATGAAATGAAAAGAAGTAACACTTAAATTCGGATATATGTAAATATCTGCCTCCGACACACCTCATGGGGGACCCGTAAAATCTGTGCCTCTTAAGACCTCACTGTTGGCTTTGTACGCTCATGTTACTTCTCAACTGTATTTTCCGCACCATAAGCCGCCCTGGGTTATAAGCCGCGCCTTCAATGAACGGCATATTTCAAAACTTTGTCCACCTATAAGCCGCACCGTGTTATAAGCCGCATCTAACTGCGCTAAAGGGAATGTCAAAAAAACAGTCAGATAGGTCAGTCAAACTTTAATAATATATTAAAAACCAGCGTTCTAACAACTCTGTTCACTCCCAAAATGTACGGTAATGTGCAAATGTGCAATCACAAACATAGTAAAATTCAAAATAGTGCAGAGCAATAACATCAATAACTTAATGTTGCTCGAACGTTAATGTCACAACACACAAAATAAACATAACGCTCACTTTCTGAAGTTATTCTTCATTCATAAATCCCTCGAATTCTTCTCCTTCGGTGTCCGAATTAAAAAGTTGGGCGAATACGGGATCCAAAATGGCCGGCTCCGTCTCGTCGAAGTCATTGCCTTCCGGAAAGCTCGGACCACAGTTGTGACCGAAATATCCGCCCAGGCATTTACGATCCACTGGCAGATGTTGCCGTATGTCGTCCGGCGCTGTCTCCCTGTCTTAGTGAAGGTGTGTTCGCCTTCGGTCATCCATTGTTCCCACGCCGTTCGCAGTCGTGCTTTAAATGCCCTGTTGACACCAATATCGAGCGGTTGGAGTTCTTTGGTTAAATATTGCCTTAAGTTTAAATTCTGCATTATACGCGTGTCGCTTAGTAGGAGCCATTTTGTGGTCTTTACAGATGTAAACACACAAATGAAATGAAACGTAATACCCGCCCGCGCGCTTCTTCTTCTATGGGGGCGGGTGGTTGCTTACAGTAGAAGAAGAAGCGCTTCCTCTTCTATGGGGGCGGGTGCTTACCTTGGCGGTTGCTTACCATAGAAGAAGAAGCGCTTCCTCTTCTACGGGGAAAAAAGATGGCGGCTGTTTACCGTAGTTGCGAGACAGAAACTTTATGAAAATAAATATTTATATTAATCCATATATAAGGCGCACCAGGTTATAAGCCGCACTGTCAGCTTTTGTGAAAATTTGTGGTTTTTAGGTGCGGCTAATAGTGCGGAAAATACGGTAGTCAAAGTTGATGCTAATCGACCTGTTTCTTTTCCTTTTTACTCAATGTGAAAACAAAAGTGAGTCCACAAATAACTGAATCGTAAAGCAGAATCGAAAATGAAATCTGAATTGGTAAAATCTGATCTATTTTGATCCCAGCATGTGTTTGTCTTCTTGTGTCCTGCAGACGTCTGTGAAAAATATCGTCCACCTGAGCAGCAGGAGGGGTCCTCCAGTATGGAGCAGAAGAGGTCACAGCACCTCCACGTGAAAGAAGAGGAGCCACAGCCCACCCACTTTAAAGATGAGGAAAAACAGCGGCTGTCCCCCCACTTCATAGAGGAAGACAAGAGACACCTCATCAGTGTGAAGAGTGAAGGTGATGAGGTCAAAGGTGAGAGTGAACAGAAGTGGAGCTTCAAGATGCGGACGGAGGAGCCACAGCCCTCCCGCATTAAGAAGGAAGAGGAATACCCACTGACACCCCATTTTAAAGAAGAAGCGGTGGATCCACTGAGCCCTCACATTAAGGATGAAGAGAAGGACCCACTGAGCCCTCACATTAAAGAGGAAGAGGAGGAACACAGCATCAGTCAGGAGGGAGAGCATCTTGAAGGACTGGAGGAGGTTGATGTCACCAAGATGCCAGTGATTGTTGTCATAGTGAAGAGTGAAGATGAGGTCAAAGGTGAGAGTGAGGAGAAGAGAGAGGCAGAGCCTCCAAGCAGCAGCTCAACTCAACACATGACAACAGAAGCTGATGGAGACCACTGTGGAGGATCACAAGCAGACAAGCTCTTAGCTCCACTATCAGATAGTGAGGACACAACGTCACACTCTCCTGACACTGATGATGAAGACTCTAAAGATGATAAGACATGTCACACTGACAACACACGCTTCACATGTTCTCTCTGTGACAAAACCTTTAAAACTCCTAGTATTTTGAAAAAACACATGAGAACACACACTGGAGAAAAACCTTTTTCCTGCTCAGAATGTGGTAAAAGTTTTGCAGTAAGTCAAAGTTTAAAAGCACACATGAGAACACACACTGGAGAAAAACCTTTTTCCTGCTCAGAATGTGGTAGAGATTTTACTCAAAGGAACCATTTGAAGGCACACATGAGAATACACACTGGAGAAAAACCTTTTTCCTGCTCAGAATGTGGTAGAAGCTTTGCAGTAAGTTACAGTTTAAAGCAACACATGAGAACACACACTGGAGAAAAACATTTTTCCTGCTCAGAATGTGGTAGAGATTTTACTCAAAGGAACCATTTGAAGGCACACATGAGAATACACAATGGAGAAAAACCTTTTTCCTGCTCAGAATGTGGTAAAAGCTTTGCAGTAAGTCACAGTTTAAAGCAACACATGAGAACACACACTGGAGAAAAACATTTTTCCTGCTCAGAAAGTGGTACAAATTTTGCAGTAAGTCACAGTTTAAAGCAACACATGAGAACACACACTGGAGAAAAACATTTTTCCTGCTCAGAATGTGGTAAAGGTTTTGCAGTAAGTCAAAATTTAAAAGTACACATGAGAACACACACTGGAGAAAAACCTTTTTCATGTTCAATCTGCGATAAAGATTTTACTCAAAGGAGCAGTTTGAAAACACACATGAGAATACACACTGGAGAAAAACCTTTTTCCTGCTCAGAATGTGGCAAAAGTTTTTTATTAACTCAAATTTTAAAAGTACACATGAGAACACACACCGGAGAAAAACCTTTTTCCTGCTCAGAATGTGGTCAAAGTTTTGTAACAAATCAAAGTTTAAAGGGACACATGAGAATACACACTGGAGAAAACCTTTTTCCATGTTCAATCTGCGGTAAAGATTTTACTCGAAGGGACCAATTCAAATCACACATGAGAATACACACTGGAGAAAAACCTTTTTCCTGCTCAGAATGTGGTAAAAGTTTTGTATCAAATCAAATTTTAAAGGGACACATGAGAATACACTCTGGAGA
Organism: Nerophis lumbriciformis; assembly: GCF_033978685.3. NCBI lineage: Eukaryota > Metazoa > Chordata > Actinopteri > Syngnathiformes > Syngnathidae > Nerophis > Nerophis lumbriciformis. Next base: position 5,070,667 of record NC_084573.2, read on the forward strand.
AAAACCTATTTCCTGCTCAGAATGTGGTAAAAGTTTAGTTAAAAGTCAAAGTTTAAAAATACACATGAGAATACACACTGGTGAAAAACCTTTTTCATGTTTAACCTGCGGTAAAGGTTTTACTCAAAGGGCCCAATTAAAATTACACATGAGAACGCACTCTGGTGAAAAACCATACTCCTGTTTAAGCTGCAACAAAAGCTTTCGTCACCTAAACACTCTTACAGGACACATGAGAACACACACAGGAGAGAAAGTGTTGAGTTGCAGTGTGTGTGGTGAAAGATTCTCCTATAAGTACCAGTGTGAGAAACACAAGTGTGCTGGTGAGAACAGCAGCAGCAAATGAAGATGCAGGATTTGAAATAAACTTTCTGACAACATCAGCACATATAACCAGAGGTGGGTAGTAACGCGCTACATTTACTCCGTTACATCTACTTGAGTAACTTTTGGGATAAATTGTACTTCTAAGAGTAGTTTTAATGCAACTTACTTTTACTTTTACTTGAGTATATTTATAGAGAAGAAACGCTACTTTTACTCCGCTACTTTTATCTACATTCAGCTCGCTACTCGCTACTAATTTTTATCGATCTGTTAATGCACGCTTTGTTTGTTTTGGTCTGTCAGACAGACCTTCAAAGTGCCTGCCTTACTGGTGACGTTTCACTCCGTTCCACCAATAAAATGCAGTCACTAGTGACGTTTGACTCCGTTCCACCAATCAGATGCAGTCACTGGTGACGTTGGACCAATCAAACAGAGCCAGGTGGTCACATGATCTGACTTAAACAAGTTGAAAAACTTATTGGGGTGTTACCATATAGTGGTCAATTGTACGGAATATGTACTGTACTGTGCAATCTACTAATACAAGTTTCAATCAATCAATCAAAAGTGTGAAGGAAAAAAGACACTTTTTTTATTTCAAACGTACATCCCGTCACAAGCCTAAAGACTGACTGCACAGTTCCTGTCTTCACAATAAAAGTGCCGCTCCATCGCGCCTGCGCTTTCAAAATAAGAGTCTCCGAAAGCCAGCGCAAACAAGCTAGCAAGCTACGGAATTTGCCGCCAATGTATTTCTTGTAAAGTGTGTGAAAACGAATATGGAAGCTGGACAAATAAGATACCAAAAACCAACCGCTTTCATGTGGTATTAGACAGAAAGGAGGAACTTTTTTTCTCCTGCATTTGAAAACGTGGACGTTAAGCACTGCTGTCTGATTACAATCAATGCAAGTCATCAGAATCAGGTAATACACCAACTTATATTCTTGTCTTCATGAAAGAAAGGAATCTATATGTGTTAAACATGCATGTATATTCATTAAAACACCTTTAACATGTAAACAAAAACGGCAAAATAAATAAATATAAATGATATACTGTATATATCAATGTATGTGTATATATGTATGTATATATATATATGTATATATATATATATATATATATATATATATATATATAAAATCTCCTGATGATTGAGGGAACCCCCCCCTCATGAAACAGGCCTGTAGAGATGAAATAGTCTTGTGATTTTTTTCCCCACATATATATATATATATATATATATATATATATATATATATATATATATATATATATATATATATATATATATATATGATATGTGTGTGTATGTTACTCATCAGTTACTCAGTACTTGAGTAGTTTTTTCACAACATACTTTTTACTTTTACTCAAGTAAATATTTGGGTGACTACTCATTACTTTTACTTGAGTAATAAATCTCTAAAGTAACAGTACTCTTACTTGAGTACAATTTCTGGCTACTCTACCCACCTCTGCATATAACATGTGTGACATCATTGTTGTGTGTGTAACACAATCTTGTTAATATGATTCTAACATTTATGGATTAGACACTTCAGGTTAGTGCTTTTATTTCAGTCAAGCATATTATTATTTACTTTATAACATTTATACAAGATCATTTACTTTTAAAATGTGTGACTTTATGAGTCATTAGTTGGGTCTCTATAATCCATTCTGTTAATTATCTTTATTACTCTCTTTTGTAATATGAATATTGTTGTGTGATTGTTTTATATGTATGTCCCCAGACCTTTATGCAATAAACAATGTATGCTTCAACTGAAGATGGGTACAATAATTGTAGTTAATATTTGTAAGTATGTATTCTATTCTATTTAGTATTGCACTCCATTTATTTTAGATTTTCTTTATATGATTTATATGTAGTGTCAAGCTTACTTCATCATCTATATTAACTCCTAAACATGTGATTACCTTTATTCCTTTCATTTCAGTATTATCCATCGTAAATTGTGTTTTACATTTTTACAATCTCCAAATATGATATATTTAGTTTTATTGAAGTTTAGTGGCAGTTTATTGATGTGCAGCCATCTTTTTATGGTCAAGTTCTCTCTGGATAAAATAAGATGAGAGTTAAATCAAGCGGTAATGAAGGTGAAGAATGGAAGATTATTATATACATAATTATATATACCGTATTTTCCGCACTATTAGCCGCACCTAAAAACCACAAATTTACTCAAAAGCTGACAGTGCGGCTTATAACCCGGTGCGCTTTATATATGGATTAATATTAAGATTCATTTTCATAAAGTTTCGGTCTCGCAACTACGGTAAACAGCCGCCATCTTTTTTCCCCGTAGAAGAGGAAGTGCTTCTTCTTCTACGCAAGCAACCGCCAAGGTAAGCACCCGCCCCCATAGAAGAGGAAGCGCTTCTTCTTCTACTGTAAGCAACCACCCGCCCCCGTAGAAGAAGAAGAAGGGCGCGGATATTACGTTTCATTTCCTTTGTGTGTTTACATCTGTAAAGACCACAAAATGGCTCCTACTAAGCGACAGGTTTCCGGTTCATGAAAAGACGCAATCTCTCCATCCGCACACGGACTACTATTTCACAGCAACTGCCTAAAGACTTTCAAGAAAAGCTGGCTACTTTCCGTGCATATTGTAAAAACAAGATAGCTGAAAAAAAGATCCGGCCAGAGAACATTATCAACATGGACGAGGTTCCACTGACTTTTGATATTCCTGTGAACCGCACTGTGGATACAACGGGAGCACGTACGGTGAATATTCGCACCACAGGGAATGAGAAGTCATCCTTCACTGTGGTTCTAGCTTGCCATGCTAATGGCCAGAAACTTCCACCCATGGTGATATTCAAAAGGAAGACCTTGCCAAAAGAGACCTTTCCAGCCGGCGTCATCATAAAAGCTAACTCGAAGGGATGGATGGATGAAGAAAAGATGAGCGAGTGGTTAAGGTAAGTTTACGCGAAGAGGCCGGGTGGCTTTTTTCACGCAGCTCCGTCCATGTTGATATACGACTCCATGCGCGCCCACATCACGCTGGTTTTTAATATATTATTAAAGTTTGACTGACCTATCTGACTGTTTTTTTGACATTCCTTTAGCGCAGTTAGATGCGGCTTACAACACGGGGCGGCTTATAGGTGGACAACGTTTTAAAATATGCCGTTCATTGAAGGCGCGGCTTATAACCCAGGGCGGCTTATGGTGCGGAAAATACGGTAGTTACACTCAGTAGTGACAATTAAAGACACTTTCATCCTGTTCATTTGAGCAAAGAAAAAGAGTCAAGTGTAATATTCTAAACAATAGAAGAATATTATTCCAACATTGTGAAGCTGAGCTATGGTAAAAAACATATTCAGCTTTAAAGGCTTTATGAGAGTGATGTAATGATCAGAATCAGAAATACTTTATTAATCCCCGAGGGGAAATTAAAATGTTCAGCACTGTTATAAACATGTGAATATTCAATGTAATAATATATGATATTAATACCATAATAAAGTGGTACATTTGGGGATGTGTAATATTGTTTGTATGAACATCCTGAATGTTTTTGTGCTAGAATTGTTTAAATTAGTAGAGAGTGAAAAAAATGAGTTAGTAATGATAATAATGGTTTGTTTTAAGTCTGTTTATGAATAATTAAAGATGATTAAAATACCAAAATGGAGCTTACATCCTCAGTGAGCTGAACTCCAGCAGTAAAGATGAGATAAATAATGTGGAAAGGTCAGAAGTCAAATGTTTCTTCAGGTAATACATGGAGCCTCTGCTGCCACCCAGCGGCCGTTGGAAAGAATGCATACATTTTGTTTTTGACTTCCTTAAAGCTGCTTTTTACTTCCTGTCCTGTTTGTGTCCAAGTCTGTAGTGTGGGCCATAGGACAGAAGGAGGACATTCTGTTAATAGCCTGTGGAGGGCAGCAATACACATAAGATCTTCTACTAGTCTGCTGGAAATAGAAAGAAGAAGAAGAAGGAGGAAAAGAAAGTCTAAACGTGGGCATTATAGTTCTGTATTTTTAATCAGTGCATACATGTGCACATATATGTCCTTTAATAGAGTAAACATCGTCAATAATTGTTTGTATTCTAATACACAGGCAGCGCAGTGGCAGAGGGGTTAGTGCATGTGCCGCACAATACGAAGGTCCTGAGTAGTCCTGGGTTCAAACCCGGGCTCGGGATCTTTCTGTGTTGAGTTTGCATGTTCTCCCCGTGACTGCGTGGGTTCCCTCCGGGTACTCCGGCTTCCTCCCACCTCCAAAGACATGCACCTGGGGATAGGTTGATTGGCAACACTAAATTGGCCCTAGTGTGTGAATGTTGTCTTGTCTATCTGTGTTGACCCTGTGATGAGGTGGCGACTTGTCCAGGATGTACCCCGCCTTCCGCCCGATTGTAGCTGAGATAGGCTCCGGCGCCCCCCCGCGAACCCGAAGGGAATAAGCGGTAGAAAATGGATGGATGGATGGATTCGAATACACTTTGTATTTATCTATTACCGCCATTTTTGAATATGTTGTATGTAAGAATGTGGGTGTTGTTGAGAAGATGATGCAGGTGTTCTGTCGAATTTAGCTACCTGTAAAAATGTGTTACTTATTCTAGCCCATTTGTGAAATAAATTGTTTTCCTAAATTATAGCCTCCTCACTTTATCCAGACAGTCATTAGGACAAAATACTTACTTACTTACTTAGTCCTCTTGCACTTCAGGGCGCGTAGAGCCGACCATAGCAACCAGGTCTCTCCATCTGGGTCTGTTGTGGGCAAGGTGTTGAGCTTGTGCCATAGTCACATTGCAGGCCTTAAGGTCCTGGGCTAATACATCCAGCCAGCGAGTCCTGGGGGCGCCTCTAGGGCGTCTCCAGCCAGCTCGCTGCGGGTTGAAGTCCAGGATTTTGCGCGTGGGGTGTTCCCCCACCTGTTTCACGTTTTGAGCCACGCACCTGTTTTCACTAATCATGTCACTAGTATTTAAGTTCATTGTTTTCAGTTTGTCGTTCTGGCGACACCCGGATTCATACCCCTGTCTAGCTCTGCACATTCCTGACACTTGTTATTCATGCTTCATGCCATGCCACAGTACGTGTTTATTAGTTTCACGTCCATAGTTTTGCCTTTGTCCTAGTTTTTGTTTCATTAGCCAAGTTTTTTGTACTTCCGCCCTTGTGCGCGCCTTTTGTTTGCTTCCTTTTTTTGTAGTTTGTTAGTGTTTTAAATAAATATGTATTCACCTTCACGCCATGACCAGTCCAGCTTTACTTGCATCTCGGGAAAACAAACACACCATAGTCCACGTCTTGACCGACTCCAGTCATTACAGCCTACGCTCACAGGATGTCCTCCACATGTTGGTTCCTAGAGCCAACACAGAACTTGGAAAAAAATAGCATTCAGTTATGCTGCTCCCTGGTCATGGAATGACATCCAGAAAGATCTGAGGCTACCAGAATTGATCACTTTGGGGGAGTTTAAGTCCATTTTAAAAGATGGAGAAACCAGTTCTCTTGGGAAATGTACTTGCTTTTAAATTGAACTTATACTTAATCGTTTTAAATATTTTTTGACCTGTTGTGGCATGACTGCTGTTGTTCTGTTGTAATTAGGGCCCGCATGGCCCATTGTAAAAGGAATCCCAACGGGAGTCCTTTTGCAATGGGACATAAGGACCTATTGTTTTTCTAAGGTTTTATTATTATTCCGCCGCCTCTTTGAGCACTAATTTGACCCACTTAACATGCTTCAAAACTCACCATATTTGACCCACACATCAGGACCTGCGAAAATTGTCTTTTAATAAAAAAAACGAACCCCAAAACTCAAAATTGCCCTACTTTTCATTAATTAATTTCCTCGGGCACAAAATCAACAGGAAGTTGGCAATTCCCCCTTCAAGACAAACATGTACTAAAAACAGTCCCTTTTGCCTCTTTGAGCTGTAATTTGACCCCCTTAACATGCTTCAAAACTCACCGAACTGAACACACACATCAGGACTAGCAGAAATTGCGATCTAATAAAAAAACCTAACCCCAAATTTAAAAATTGCGCTCTAGAGCAATTTTTTAATAAAACGGAGAAAAAACTGCTCCTCGGAAGAAACAAATGACAAAACTGCCTGTAACTCCCACTGGGAAGGTCGGAGAGACATGAAACAAAAACCTCAATGTAGGTCTCACTTAGACCTACATTTCATAAATTGACAACCCCCAGCAAAAATCAACAGGAACTTTGCTATTCCCCCTTCAAAACAACATTTTTGTAAAAACCGGTCACCTTCCTTCAAAATCTATCTCCTCTGAGCGCGTTTGTCGTTTAGGCTTCAAACTAACACAGGAGAGAGATTGAACCCTTGTGTATAAAAGTATAGAACAGCTTTTTAATACCTGCTCCGGTTTTGATTTTATGACCCTTCAAAGACCCGCTGCACTGATGCTGCTGCGCTGCTGTTTTTTTAAGATGGCTGCTCAAAAGCAGGAAGCACCAACATGCCCACACAATGCAGACAAGGTAGGTACACTAGACAAAAGTCTTGGGACACTTCAGACTAAAAGTAGACAAAAGTATTGGGACACTTAGGACTAGCACCTGCCAAATACGCGGGCCCGACCAATGCTGCTTGCAGCTTTAATTATTATTGTAACTTTGTTTGCGCCCTCTTTGTCAAGTCGTTCTTGAAAAAAAGATTGTATTCTCAATGAGTCTTTACCTGGTTAAATGAATTATGTATATAATAATATTCCATTCTTCACCTTCGTTACTGCTTGATTTAATTCTCATCTTATTTTATCCAGAGAGAACTTGACCATAAAAAGATGGCTGCACATCAATAAACTGTCACTAAACTTCAATAAAACTAAAAATATCCATCCATTTTCTACCGCTTGTCCCATTCTGGGTCGCGGGGGTGCTGCAGCCTATCTCAGCTGCATTCGGGCGGGAGGCGGGGTACACCCTGGACAAGTCGCCACCTCATCACAGGGCACTAAATATATCCTATTTGGATATTGTAAAAATGTAAAACACAAATTATGATGGATAATATTGAAATAAAAGGAATAAAGGTAATCACATGTTTAGGAGTTAATATAGATGATGAAGTAAGCTGGAAACTACATGTAAGTCATATAAAAAAAACATTAAAAAAATGGAGTGCAAAAAAATAGAATGGAATAAAATACATACTTACAAATATTAACTACATTTATTGTACACAACTTTAGTTGAAGCATACATTGTTTATTGCATAAAGGTCTGGGGACATACATATAAAACAATCACACAACAATATTCATATTACACAGGAGAGTAATAAAGACAATTAATAGAATGGATTATAGAGACCCAACAAATGATTCATAAAGTCACACATTTTAAAATTGTATAAAAGACAACTGTTCAAATGATGTATAAAGTAAATAATAATATGCTTCCAGAAGTGGTCCAGAAGATGTTTCAGATGTGAACCAGTAAATATGAACTAAGAGGGATTTATGTGTACTTGTCATGACTTGGTCCTGGGTGTTTGCTTTTCCGGAATGCAACGGAAAGTTGGCTCGGGCGAGACGGGAATGTAAATACATGATTTATTTAATATATCAAAATAAAGTACAAACGAAAAGCGCGCACAGTGGCGGAGAACAAACTATGAAACCAAAAGACTATAGCATTAATAAACAAAACTTACTTGGCATGGACTAAAAGGAGCAGCATGAACGATGGGACATGAAGTCAAGTGTCAGAAATGTGCAGAGCATAATTGTGGGATGTCACCAGAAAGACAAACTGAAAACAATGAACTTAAATACTACAGACATGATTAACGGAAACAGGTGCGTGACTCAAAACGTGAAACGAGTGCGTGACGTGACAGGTGAAAACTAATGGGTTGCTATGGTGACAAACAAGAGTGCACAATGAGTCCAAACGTGGAACAGGTGAAACTCATGGGTAATCATGGAAACAAGACAAGGGAGTGAAAAGCCAGAAACTAAAGAGTCCAATAACTAAACAAGACATGACTAAAACAAAACATGATTACACAGACATGACAGTACTCAAAAGCAAAGGTATGAACACATGTAAAACAAATATGTATATCATATAAAGGAGTTCATCTATGGAATCATCCACAAATAGAAAATAAAATATGTAACACTTCATTATTTCGAAAAACTTATACAAAAACACTATTATGAATAAGTATAAAAGTGAATTATGAATATCTACACATAAAATGTTTATTGTATGTAACATATTTTATGTACTGTTTATTCCCACCTTTCCAGTCAAATTGTTCTGTTCATTTTAAAGTACACAAATGTGTATATTAACTCATGTACTTGACTGAAATAAAAGCACTAATCTGAAGTGTCTAATCTATAAATGTTATTAACAAGATTGTGTTACACACACAACAATGATGTCACACATGTTATATGTGCTGATGTTGTTAGAAAGTTTATTTCAAATCCTGCATCTTCATTTGCTGCTGCTGTTCTCAGCAGCACACTTGTGTTTCTTACACTGGTACTTATAGGAGAATCTTTCACCACACACACTGCAACTCAACACTTTCTTTCCCGTGTGTGTATTCTCATGTGTGCTTTAATAGATTTTGGGTGATGAAAGCTTTTGTGGCAGCTTGAACAGGAGTATGGTTTTTCACCAGAGTGCCCTCTCTTGTGTGCTTTTAAATTGTCCCTTCGGGTAAAATCTTTACCGCAGATTGAACATGAAAAAGGTTTTTCTCCAGTGTGTGTTCTCATGTGTACTTTTAAACTTGGATTATTTACAAAACTTTTACCACATTCTGACTAGGAAAAAGGTTTATCTCCAGTGTGTGTTCTCTTGTGCGTTTTGAAAGATTGCCTTTGAGTAAAATCTTTACCGCAGATTAAACACGAAAAAGGTTTTTCTCCAGTGTGTGTTCTCATGTGTGATTTTAAATTTGGCTTATTTATAAAACTTTTACCACATTCTG